>NC_090730.1:101841961-101869461 GCF_036898095.1 Palaemon carinicauda
GCAAAGAGTAGAAATCAAGGACCATAAAGGGTGGATAGTTAAAAAGAACTAAGTGAAAAAAGTTTCACTATTTTTTTCAACATGTGTGAGTGTATGTGTGTGTGTACAGTGTATGCACGTCATCATCATTATCAGTCGTAACTAGTCCACTGCAGGACAATGGCTCAAACATGTCCATCTACTCCTGTCTGTTTATGGCCTTTCTATATAGGTCTTACTCCCGCAAATTATCTTAGCTCTCCAGTCCATCGTCTTCTCTACCTTCCCCTTCTTCTTTTGCAACTTACAGGAACCCATTGTTATTGTTATTGTCCATATGTCATGTCATTCTCGTGATATGTCCTGCCATTGTCCATTTTTCATTTTATGCTATTGAAATATCCTCTACTTTAGTTTGCCATCGCATCTATGCTGCTCTTTTTCTTTCTCTTAATGTTATTCCCTTTATTATTCTTTTTATAATTCTTTGAGTTATGATTAGCTTATATTCTGAGGCTTTAGTAAGGATCCAATTTTACGATACATAAGTCAGTGCCGGCATGACTATTTGGTTAAATACTTTTCTTGGAGAAAGTGACATTTTGCTCTTCATAATTTTATTTGGTTTACCAGACGCACTCCATCCCATGGTTACCCTTCTTTTTTATTTCATTCTCATGTCCTTTGGAAACACTCCTTTCTGACTTAGGTATATGTATTCATCAACAATCTCTTGAGGTTCGTCCATAACATTCATTTGTTTCCTTAGCATTTTCATTTAACATTATCTTTTTTTCTCATATTTATTTTCAGTCCTATATTTCTGCTTTCTCTATTCAAATATTCCATTATTATTATTATTATTATTATTATTATTATTATTATTATTATTATTATTATTATTATTATTATTATTATTAGCCAAGCTACAACCCTAGTTGGAAAAGCAAGATGCTATAAGCCCAAGGGCTCCAATAGGGAAAAATAGCTTTGTGAGGAAAGGAAATAAGGAAATAAATAAATGATGAGAATAAATTAACAATATATCATTCTAAAAACAGTAACAGCGTCAAAACAGATATGTCCTATGTAAACTATTAACAACGTCAAAAACAGATATGTCATATATAAACAATAAAAAGACTCATGTCAGCCTGGTCAACATAAAAACCTTTGCTCCAATTTTGAACTTTTGAAGTTCTACCGATTCAACTACCCGATTAGGAAGATCATTCCACAACTTGGTAACAGCTGGAATAAAATTTCTAGAATACTGTGTAGTATTGAGCCTCATGCTGGAGAAGGCCTGCCTATTAGAATTAACTGCCTGCCTAGTATTACGAACAGGATAGAATTGTCCAGGGAGTTCTGAATGTAAAGGATGGTCATAGTTATGAAAAATCTTATGCAACATGCATAATGAACTAATCGAACGACGGTGCCAAAGATTAATATCTAGATCAGGAATAAGAAATTTAATAGACCGTAAATTTCTGTCTAACAAATTAAGATGAGAATCAGCAGCTGAATACCAGACAGGAGAACAATACTCAAAACAAGGTAGAATGAAAGAATTAAAACACTTCTTCAGAATAGATTGATCACCGAAAATTTTGTAAGACTTTCTCAATAAGCCAATTTTTTGTGCAATTGAAGAAGACACAGACCTAATGTGTTTCTCAAAAGTAAATTGGCTGTCGAGAATCACATCTAAAATTTTAAAAGAGTCATACAAATTTAAAGAAACATTATCAATACTGAGATCCGGATGTTGAGGAGCCACCGTCCTTGACCTACTTACAATCATACTTTGAGATTTGTTAGGATTCAACTTCATACCCCATAATTTGCACTATGCACTAATTTTAGCTAAATCTCTATTAAGGGATTCACTAACCCCAGATCTACATTCAGGGGATGGAATTGATGCAAGGAGAGTAGCATCATCTGCATATGCAACAAGCTTGTTTTCTAGGCCAAACCATTTCCTCCCATGATTCACTAAATAGAATTTATGTCTTCAGTAAATCTGAATTTGTTAATGTTTTCCCCATTAATGTTAACCCCTACATTTTCCCAGTCTCAATTATTGAAAACTTCTTCTAGGCATACTAAGTATAATTTAGGAGAGATGGGGTCACCCAGTTTATTCATTTCTCGATCTGAATTTTTTCACTATCTTTATGTAAAAGATTTCTGTACTTCCCGTATAGATATTCCCATAGTGTTCTATAATAGAGTGCTTTCAATACTGCTGAAGTTTTGACAAAAAGAAAGGCTTTCTCGTAGTCTATAAATGCCATACATTGTGGTTTGTCAAACTCTGTTGATTTTTCCATTAGTTTATGAATTACATGTATATCGTTAGATATTGAATACCCACTTCGAAAGCCTGCCTTGTTTGTTGGCTGATGACAGTCTAGCTGCCTTTCTGTTCGGCCTATTATGATCTTTATAAACATTTTATATATTACTGAGGGTGAGCTTTTGGTGAGATAATTTTTCGGGTATTTTTTGACTACCTTTTTTGTGTATTAATACGATAAAGTTTTCCCAAGTTGAAGCTATACAATATTCTTGCGAACGTTTTGTGTAGAGTTCAGTTAATTTTACCGCAATGAAATATCCACCTATTATCAAATTAATTGTTAGTTCATCTGCTGCTTTGTCGATTTTCATGCCTTTTATTGCTTTGTTGTTTTTATTATTATTATTATTATCATTATTATTATTATTATTATTATTATTATTATTTATAATTAATATAATTATTGGGATTATAATTATTAATAAAGATATTATAATAATTATGATAATTATAGTTATTATAATTGTTATTATAATTATTATAATCATTATAGTTATTATTATTATTATTATTATTATTATTATTATTATTATTATCTTTATTATTATTATTATTATTATTATTATTATTATTAGTGGTAGTAGTAGTAGTAGTAGTAGTAGTATAATTATTGTAATTATAATTATGATTATTATTATTATTATTATTATTATTATTATTATTATTATCATTACTTTGATTAATATTATTATAATAATTAGTATTATTACTATTATTATTTTTATTATTGTTATTATTATTGTTATTATTATTATTATTAGATCATAATTATTATAATTATTTCAATTTATAATTATTATAATTATCATTATAATTACCATCATTATAATTATTACTATCATTATAATTATTATTAATTTTATTAATATTATTATAATTATTAGTATCATAATTATTATTATTCTTATTAGCATTAAAATTATTATTATTAATATTATTATTATTATTATTATTATTATTATTACTATAATTTTGATTATTACTATTATAATTATCATCATTATAATCATTATTATTATCATAATTATCATTATTATAATTATTATCATTATTACTACTCTTATCATAATTATTTTTTTTATAATTATTATTGATATAATCATTATTATTATAATTTTTTCATAATTATTATTATTATAATCATTATCATTATAATCATTAAAATCATTACTATTATTATTTTGATTATCATTTTAATTATAATCTTAATTAATATTATTTTTATCACTATCATTTTAATTATTATCAATATTATTATCATTATTACTAGTTTTGGAACTCCTCACAAGTGGAGTTCTATTGTTATTACTCATATTCTTTTCATTACTATTATTATTATTCTCCAGTCTTTGATCGCTAATAACTCTGCCAATTTGAAAGCGTTTGCTTTCAATCTTGAGCAGCGGTAGGATCCATATGGGGGAAGTATATATCAAGAAAATAGTGCAGGTGCATGCGGCGTCCCCTAAGCACAAAGCAAAAATCATTTAAAACGATTGATATTCGAGATCTCAAGAACTGTTCCATCATTTACCTTGGACTGTGGTCTAGTGGAGGCGCCAGTCTGAACTAATTCTGTTGAGTAGTTTCTGATATATCATGAAATCAATAATGGCTGCCACATGGTTGAATACTCTAAATCAGAAACTGCTGGGCCGATTTGAACCAAATTTTGTCTAAAGGTAGAGGGTAATAAGACAACATAAACTGTGTAATATGAATGACCTTGACCTTGACCTCAAGGTCACAAAACTATTTTTGTGAAAAGTTCAATTAAAAAAAAAAAAAAATAAATAAATAAATCTATTGTGCTATCCAGCCGAATTTCACACAAGATTTCATCCGAGCCTTAAAAGTAAGGGTTAGGTGGCCTTCCAAGGCAACCTAGTTAGTAAAAGTCTGGTTACTTTGTTAAGAACTGTAGTTTAGGTTTCTTTTAAGGCCTATATTCAATAATATACTATTCCCAATCTTTCTATTGTTTCAATATCCCTATGAGCAAATTATTGGCAAATTCTGTGTGGAGTTCGTTCTAACAATTGCTTCAGCGATTCTAATGTTTTCTTGTTTTCATCATCATCATCATCATTATTATTATTATTATTATTATTATTATTATTATTATTATTATTATTATTATTATTATTATTATCTTCGACAAGGAGGTATTGTGATCGAGTTGGTTAATTTATCGGTATGTGTCTCTTTAGGCATTTGCCTGTGGAGAGGATTACGTCAAAATTACTTGACAAATTTTGATGAAATTTTCATTGAAGATAGACCATAGGACATGAACGACCTCATTCATTTTCGGAGCTGATCCGGATCAGAATCTGGATTTGCATTTTTCTTGTGTCCGAATCCAGGTTTGCATTTTTCGCAAATGCAAATGTTTCTCAAAAGTGAATTTGCTGTCGAGAATTACACCTAAGATTTCAAGTCATACAGATTTAATGCTGAGATCCAGGTGTTGAGGAACCACTGTCCTCGACCTACTTACAATCATACTTTGAGTTATGTTAGGATTCAACTTCATGCCTCATTATTTGCATCATGCACCAAGTTTAAGTTCGATCTTTAATAAGGGATTCGGCAACCCCAGATGTACGTTCAGGCGATGCAATTGATACAGTGTGTAGCATAATCTGCATACTCTTACTTTTAATACCGGCGTTGCCATTTCTTTATACTGTGCATATATGTATATATAATTTATATATGTGTGTGTGTAGTTCATATTAAGCATATTCCTATAAAATATCAGTGGCTCCTAAGAAAAACCACACATTCATATTTTATATAGAGAATTGTGTATAGCCATCTGTGCAGTAAGAATTCCGCAGTATTGGTCGTTTCTTGTGAACACAAAAAGGTGTATCATTAATGCGTCTCTCCCATCTACTGCGCCTTTCATTGACTTAAACTTCACGCTTCTTGAATTTAAGAGCGCTTCTTTTACAAAACATCTTTATGACGTCTGCTTGAATTTCTCGGGGCTCTTTCTTTCCTTCACCACCTAACAATTCAGGTTATATGCTAAATCATACATATGTAATGTGACCAGACTCGCTTCTTCAACTTCTGTCCCGCCTTTTTTAAAGTTAGCAAAATGTCCATTTTTTTTTAACTTTGGTGAGTTTTGTCTCGCTTTGTTCGCGTTTGTTCCACTTATTGTGCTACAAAAACAAAACTGTCCCCAATTTAGTAGGCTAGTATTGATATTTTGTTTAATTTTATCATTTCACTATCTGGTAACTTCTATCCTCTTCTCCGACTGCTACGATACTCAATGAAGTGAATTAAAAGAATATTATAGATTGTAAAGTGTATAATGTAGAGCCCTTGCAGTTGCTTATGTCGGCCGATACAAGATATCAAGATATATGCGTGTTTGTGTGTTATATGGGATATCCCGCTTTTACAGAAAAAAAAAAAAATCTGGTGACATTACACATGTCGTGCGTAAAAATGTCTATAAATCTTTTGTCTTTTAAATGTTAGGTGACAAAATGTGCTACCTATAGTAACTTTTGTAAGTATTTCACATGGGAAATAGTGGCCCTGCATCCCCCCCCCCCCCGTGCTGTGACTAGCTACAGTCTTCTAACAACTATACTCAATTTTTTTTTAACGAGGCGCACTTGCGCCGACTCACAGCGGTTCCCTTTTAGCTCGGAAAAGTTTCCTGATCGCTGATTGGTTAGAGTCATCTTGTCCAACCAATCAACGATCAGGAAACTTTTCCGAGCTAAAAGGGCACCCCTGCGAGTCGGTGCAAATCTGCCTCACTAAAAAGAATTGACTATCAATTGTATATCAAGACTTAGAATGACCTGTGTATAACTAGCTTCGTAGAGCGTTCTGTCCTTTTATAGAAATTGAAATGTGACAGTTTCTCCAGTGAAATGAGCATCAAAACCTCCGCTTTGGTCAATAGTCTTTTCAATTATAACGAATTCTGCAAACTATCGAAGTCTCCCACTAAGGTTACATTGAAAGATGAAAGAAAACGGTCGCGTGACGTATCGCATGATTTTAATTTTTAATTTCTATAGCAACTATCCTCGTCTTATCATAAACAAATGCTTCAGAGGTCAAGGGGAGATTATCATGATATCTAATAATGTAGATTGATTTAGGGTAGTGTGCCTTGTTGGGTTTTCATTTACTATATGATAAAGTGTTTGTTACAATCAAAATGGTAGATTTAGACCTATAGGTTTCGTTACTGAACTTCATTACATTATATCTTTAAATTAATAGGCCTACAAGCGAAGGTGATTTTTTTGGTAAGTGGAAATGTGGATCAAATTAAATTATATTGACATTTATTCATATTTGGCGTGCTTACTTCAACAGTACTTCTCACCTACAACAGCAGACTGGTAATGCACATTTCTTTTCGTGATAACGATACTATTGTAGTTTTCATCACAGTTCCCGTTGCCTTCACTAAGTCACTCACGATCGGTTTGCGTGATTGCTGTGTACATGCTGTTCGTGTGTGTGTGTGTGTACATAATTTATTTATCCACGCGCACATAACGGACCTTGTCTGACATACGATATTTACATAGAAAGTTGATTTCAAGATTACGTTGTTCAAAATTGCCTAGTTTCCAATGTTTGCTATGCGATTAAATCAGCGTAATGTACCACACAACCCTTTGATAGGAAATTGAAAGCATTGAATAATGTTATGATTTACAAACATGTTTAAAAATACTTTTTCGTGGACAGTAAATAGGCATCAAAGTGCAAGTTCTCAATCAAAGGAAAGCAGGATTTTACATAATTGTGTTTGTTATCAACGAGCACACTACAATTAAAATGAACGTGTGCGGCGAAAGGTAACAAACGAAGACTGTTGACATGGTAACCAGAAGTACAATAGAGTAAGTTACGCTCCTCGACAAAGAACAGTTCATCGTTCGATCAAGCACTGGCGAGTGGTCTGTGTGGTGTGGTTGTGACAATAGTGATTGTAACTGGAGAAACGCATACTTGTGTGGGATACTTTGAGAGTGTCAGTTGCTTTTCAAAATGGAATATCCGGTGAAGACTGATTTAGCAATATACCGGTAAGGTAGTTTCTTCTTAAATATCACCTTTATTTCTTCGATGATGTCAACTGCATGTGGGGTTTTTCTGTGTGCTTTTTTGTTCAGGAGTGAAGGAGGATATTCGTAGAAACGCTTTCCCATTTAAAAACAACATTGGTAAAGGAATATAATGGCTCTTCATTTCATATTTTTGTTGCTTTTAATTAAAGAGATTTTTAAGCGGGATCATTTCGTAAAATGTCAATATCAAGTCCGAAGCATTGTCGTAAAATAACTTAGAAAGCCTGAATTACGAATCAATTTTATTCGCTTGGCATTCCAGCGTAGATCAATAATAATTTTAGTCTCAGGTGGAATGTTTGTAAGACCTGGATATTTTATATCCCAGATGAAATCTCACGTGAAGTAAAATGAAAAGTGTGACGTAGCCTTTTGTAAGACACAAAGTCCAGTCGGAATTCTCTTTTACCTGAGAGCTCGGATTCAAATCAAGATAGGACTAGAGATGATTCAATTAGACTTTTAGAAGGTAAGATTGAGGGGTTAGGGGACAAACACCGCATATCCGAGAAAAAGGGCTGATCTTCAATACTACAACCGGCTCTAGGAAATTTTTTTTATTCCAAAATATCTCTTAAATAAATAATTGTCGTTATACAGTATACATTATGATGAAAATCTAGGTTCATTTGATATCTTATGAAGAGCAAAGTTATCCTTTATGTTTTAACTGTCGGTGATTACCAGCAATGAGGCAAGAATTCGATTTGGAAAACTATTTCCTTTCGTTTAAGAAGCCTTGAGTTGATCAAGAAACCCTTTGGTTTCTCTTGGAAGATTAAAAAATCAACATTTTGAGGTGAATGAGGATCCAAGCAGTAAAACTAAAGACCACTAAAAAGTCCCTTATTTCCCTTTTTTAAATATTTCACAATTAAAAAATTTTAAAACTTTTCATAATCCAATACAATAATAAAGAATAACAACATTATACCACAGGACTCAGGAGAAAATATTATTATTATTATTATTATTATTATTATTATTATTAAATGCTAATCTACAACCCTAGTTGGAAAAGCAGGATGCTATAGGCCCAGGGGCCCCAACAGGGAAAATAGCCAAGTGAGGAAAGAAAATAAGGAAAAATTAAATATTTTAAGAATAATAACATTAAAATAAATATTTTCAATATAAATAATAAAAACTTTAACAAAACAAGAGGAATAGAAACTAGATAGAACAGTGTGCCAGAGTGGACTCTTAAGCAAGAGAACTCTAACCCAAGACAGTGGAAGGCTGCTTACCATAGCTAAAGAGTCTCTTCTACCCTTACCAAGAGGAAAGTAGCCACTGAACAATTACATTGCCATAGTTAACCCCTTGAGTGAAGAAGAATTGTTTGGTAATCTCAGTGTTGTCATGTGTATGAGGACAGAGGAGAATCTGTAAAGAATAGTCCAGACTATTCGGTGCCTGTGTAGGCAAAGGGAAAGAACCGTAACCAGAGAGAAAGGTCCAATGTAGTACTGTCTGGCCAGTCAAAGGACCCCCTAACTCTCTAGCGGTAGTATCTCAACGGTCGGCTGGTGCACTGGCCAACCTACTAATGTTAATGAACATTTGAATAGATTGAAGATCTCCATCGGAATCTGGTTCCAGAGGAACTTCCATTTTTAATCAAATTTTCTTCAACCCGTATCTCACCTTTTCACAGATAAGTATTGAAATATAGTAACAACTGTTTTAAGATATCCTAATAAAAATCTCAGGCCCTGGTCCATCTGAGAATATAATCAACTGGATTAAAATACAGTATAAAATAGATTTGAAGACAAACAAATACCCATCTATGATCGCATAAACTTATTTGAATTAGTTTCTCTCACGCTGAGTGACAAAGTCGATCAGATATATATATATATATATATATATATATATATATATATATATATATATATATATATATATATATATATGTGTGTGTGTGTGTGTGTGTGTGTGTATATACACTGTATATATATGTGTGTGTACGGATATATATATATATATATATATATATATATATATATATATATATATATATATATTATGTATATACATGTATACATATATATATATATATATATATATATATATATATATATATATATATATATATGTATGTATATATATATATATATATATATATATATATATATATATATATATATATATATATGTATGTGTATGTGTATATGTATATATGTATATGCATATATATATATATATATATATATATATGTATGTATGTATGTATGTATATATGTGTAAATGTATATATATATATATATATATATATATATATATATATATGTATATATATATATATATATATATATATATATATATATATATATATATATATATTCGTATATATACGTATATATACATGTATATATACATATATATATATATATATATATATATATATATAGCTATATATATATATATATATATATATATATATATATATATATATATATATAACGGATTTTGAGCGAAGCGAAAAATCTATTTTTGGGTGAGATGGCCATGTCGTCCTGATGGAAGTTCCTATAGGGTAGCTTCCTAGGGTATATTACAACTACGGCGATATTCCCAGAGAATTTACCTTAAGGTACCAGAATTCTAACTCCTGGAGCGAGTATCCCTCGTGAAAGGGATATCGCGACATATCAGAGGACGTATTCTTGACACGCCACATGGCAATCTGCACCCCGAACAGAGATTTCGTCTCGCAGGGGGCAATTGGCAAGAAACGAATTCGGGAAAGAAAAAGGGGGAGCCGCTCCCAAGGCTCCCTATCTCCAGTTTCGTAAGCGTGCCTGGCGCCAATCCTGGCGCCATCTGTATTCCTTGTAGCGTACACGAGGTGCTACAGATACTGTATGTAGGGAGGGGTCCTACAGCCCTTTCTTAGAAAGGCAAGGGCGGGTCCATCAGGACGACATGGCCATCTCACCCAAAAATAGATTTTTCGCTTCGCTCAAAATCCGTTTTTTGGGCTCAAGCCATGTCGTCCTGATGGAAGTATACCAGAGCATTACTGTATCTGTGGATTCTCAGAACGTGCCGTACTCCCCGGAGGTAATTTTTCCCACTCGACTAGACCTACTATGCATATCAGACCATATGATATACTGTTTTTCGCAAATATCTTTGAAACGAAAACTCGGATCAGCATGGTGCTTTGGCAAAGATTGTTTCACACGCTCCGCTAATTTTTGACACTACTGTGCATTGTCAAATGCTGCTAATTATGGCATTTACTCTTGACTGTGAAGTCAAAAACCTGCGTGAGCCATTTACACATTCGAACAGGTGAGAAGTGACGTAATAGTGACGTCCATTCATCCACTAACTCCGCACCTGCCTTCCCCTACTACCACCATCCCTCCCTTTCCCTCCCTCCTACCATACTCCTACTCCCTATTCCCACCCTCTTTCACCTCCATACCTCCCTTTCATCTCCCTCAATCTCTCTCTCTCTCTCTCTCTCTCTCTCTCTCTCTCTCTGCACACGAAGAAATGAAGCTATGCACACATGACTTATTTATAATGGCGGATAACTCAAATGTTTATATGTTAAGTATGGTAGGGTGTTTTATGTATAACCCTGATTCCTGTTCCAGCGCAACTTGTTGTTGCTCAATTATTGTATGAGGTTTGTTTGACAATTATACAACCATTGAAAGTTATACGAGTATGCGACCCTAATACCTATAGGTTATGTTGAACGTATAATGGGATGAAGTATGTAGCTGACGCTTGGTCATTTATAAGAAATTGTGTAAGAGATGGAAAGGAAAAGGGTGGAACTGAATTGGGAATCCGATGCAGAGTAAAAACTTAAAACGAAATTGAAGTGATAAATATATGAATAATTTATTCTAATATTAGGAAAAGGCTGCCATATGTTAAGAAGTCATTGCAGACATAAATAGACAGCGAGTATATGATGGCTGGATAAATACTATAAATAACTGACCACATATTTTACTTTTAATATGCATCACTCTCGACAAACAGGTCATCTTCCTCATCAATGTTACCTTCTGCACTTACCAAATACGGTATAACCGTCAAAGAAGCAAGAACATCGATTACGATTGTTTGCATAAACGATCAAACTTTACTCGGCATATAATTTTTACTAATCTGTCATTAATTCGTCATACTTGTGTCTGGCTTCATATACCGTGTAGCCTAAAGAGAGAGAGAGAGAGAGAGAGAGAGAGAGAGAGAGAGAGAGAGAGAGAGAGAGAGAGAGAGAGAGAGAGGTAACAGCCATTCCCTTATGAGAGAGAGAGAGAGAGAGAGAGAGAGGGGGGGGGATGAGGAAGGGGTAAGGGAGGTATGGAGGAGAAAGAGGTTAGGGGGATAAGGAGGGGGGTAAAAGGGGAGGAAAGGGAGTAGGGGAAGCCGGGAGTGGAGGTAGCGGGTGGATAGACGTCACAAATACGTCACGCCTCACCTGTTCGGATGTGTAGTAGCTCACGCAGGTTTTTGACTTCACAGTCAAGAGTAAACGCCATAATTAGCCGCATTTGACAGTGTACAATAGTGTTAAAAATTAGCGGAGTGTGTAAAACACTCTGTGCTAAAGCATCATGTTGATCCGAGTCTTCGTTTCAAAGATATTAGCGAAAAACAGTATGTCATAGGGTCTGATATGCATAGTAGAGACCTAAGATGTTACCGTTATACATCTTTTCAACTAACTATACACCATGTTAGAGCTTCCTGCCCCCTACAGGGAAGAGTCCTACTAGACTCTGGAAAAGTCTCGAAGAGTACATATACCTATGTATGAATACCAGGCAAGCTAATATAGTGGTCTCACCCTATATTAAGTAAAGCATAGTTTGTAAAGAACCACTGCGTCAATATGAAATATCGACCAGTTCTCCGCACAATACTTGTATTGGACAAAGGTTTATATCCGCATAGGAGGAAAACCAATGCAACATAGCTTGCATAAAGGAACAATTCTATTAGAATTATCCCAGATAAGGTACATAGAATGAATGCTCAATTATACCAATAAATTGACACAGGTGAAAGAGACGCAAGGTTCTCAAGAACAAGTTTATTGACAGACAATAAATAGCCAGGTTAACAACAATTATATATATATATAAGAAGAGGATAACCCAAAACATTAAGCATAAGTATGATAGTAAACAGGACTTGTTTATCTGAAAGAAAAAAACATTAAATGCCACTTTTTAAGATACCGAGGTATCAAAGTCATAAAAGTCTGTATTACAAATCAATCACATTAGCGTTAGAAACGCTCGGCACACATGTCTGCACTTATGCTAGATTCACCTTTGGAAATGGAACAGTCTATATGGGCAACTCAGTGCCCTCATTTAGTCTGTAGTACAGTATGTAACTACACACTCACCCTGGAATTAATCGTCCCAATTAAAACCACTGTTCCTCGCAGAGTTAAACAGTAGGGCTAACGACGCGACCCACTGCTACCACAGATCTCTTTAGTTCCTCTACTTGCTTCGCATAGTGGCGAAAGAACACTCTGGAAGACTTCCAGCCAGTGTATGAACAGAGATGTTCAAAATCCATATAATTAAAGAAATTTAAGGATGAGGCAACTTTCCTCGGATCGTGACCTGCGGGTGTACTGTCAGGATCCGCTCTGCGAATAAAATATGTGATTTTCGCTCTAAGTTGATTCAGAGATAAATTTGAGCCTGATGTTTCTCCCCTGAATAGTTGACCACCCCTGAAGTCTGAAGTTCTATGAAGATAGACCTTTAGGCATTCTACTGGACATAGAGATGCATCTTCTTTCAGAGGGCAGATTCTCCAGGGACCCCACCTGTTGGTGGGTAACTCATTCTTGGCGAGAAACGTAGGATCCGGAAACAGGTTCAGTTCTCCCCCATCCAGGAACTGAACACGACCTGCCTCTCTCGAGAGGGCTACGATCTCACTAACCCTGGCCCCGGACGCGAGTGCAAATAGGAAAATAACTTTTTGTGTCAAATCCTTTAACGCACACTCTTCATTGCTCAACAGAGAAGTGAAATGAAGAACTTTGTCTAAAGACCATGAAATGGGCTTTGGAGGTGCTGAAGGTCTGAGCCTAGCGCAGGCTTTCGGAACTTTATTAAAGATCTCATTACCTAGGTCGACCTGGAAGGCATATAGAATGGGTCTTGTCAAAGCAGACTTACACGCTGAAATCGTGTTAGCCGCCAACCCTTGACCATGGAGGTGGATGAAGAAAGATAAGCAGAAGTCTGTCGAGATCTCCTGCGGATTCTTCGCCTTGACAAAGGCCACCCATTTTCTCCAAGATGACTCATATTGCCTTCTAGTAGATTTGCACTTATATTCCTCTAGGAAGTCTATGCTGGCTTTCGAAATCCCGAAACGCTTTCTCACCGCTAGGGAGAGAAAATCATGAGCTGCAGGGTCCGGGTTTTCTGTAATGAAGCGCAGACAGTCGACTTCTGGACTCGCTGGGTCAGAACTGGATGTGGTAGCGGTACAAACTTCAGCTGTAGTTCCAATGCCAAGGGGAACCACACGCTGTTCGGCCACTTGTGGGCCACTATTGCCGCTACCCCCTTGAAGGATCTCAGTTTGTTGAGGACCCTCAACAGAAGGTTGTGAGGAGGGAACAGATAAATCCTGGACCATTTGTTTCAGTCGAGGGACATCGCGTCCACTGCTTCTGCTAAGGGGTCCTCGTACGGGGACACGTACAGGGGCAACTTCTTGTTGTCTTTCGTCGCAAAGAGGTCTATCTGCAGTTCTGGGACTTGATTCAGAATGAAGGAGAATGATCCTGCGTCTAAGGACCATTCCGACTCTATCGGTGTGAACCTGGATAGAGCGTCCGCTGTCACGTTGCGGACTCCTTGAAGGTGAACTGCCGACAGGTACCACTTCTTCTTTTCCGCCAATCGGAAAATGGCCAACATCACCTGGTTGAGAGGTGGTGACCTCGATCCTTGCCGATTCAAGCATCTCACAACTACCTCGCTGTCCATCACCAACCTTATGTGGATCGAGTGACGCGGGGAGACTTTCTTTAAGGTAAGGAGCACTGCCATAGCTTCTAGAAAGTTTATGTGAAAGGTCTTGAATAGCTTGGACCAAGTCCCCTGGACTTTTTTCCGATGAGAGTGACCTTCCCATCCCTCCTTTGAGGCATCTGAGTGAATCGTCACCGACGGGGGAGGTGGCTGAAGAAGAACCGACTTCTTTAGATGTCTGGCTTGGGACCAAGGCCTGAGAAGAGTACGTAGCCGAAGCGGAACTGGTCTTCTCAGATCTCTTCGCGCGTTTGATGCATAACTTCTCCAAACTCCGGTTGCATCCTTTAGCTGTGCTCTTAGCACTGGGTCTGTCACCGAAGCAAACTGGAGAAAGCCCAGTACCCTCTCCTGTTCGCGTCTTGATATCCTTTTCTTCGCCGGGATGGAGAAACGGTGTGACAAAAGTTCCCAGTGGATTCCCAGCCACTGGAACTTTTGAGATGGAGAAAGTCGAGACTTTTTTCTGTTGATCTTGAAGCCTAGGTACTCTAGGAACTGGATCACTTGACTGGAAGCTTGCAAGCATTCTGTCTCGGATGCTGCCCACACCAACCAGTCGTCCAGGTAGGCTACTACCTGAATTCCCTTTAGGCGTAATTGTTTGAGAGCTGCGCTCACAACCTTCGTGAAAATCCTTGGGGCTATGTTTAGCCCGAATGGCATGGCTCTGAAGGCGTATAGTCTTCGTTGTAGCCTGAACCCTAGGTAGGGGGAGAGTCGACGGCTGATTGGAATGTGCCAATAGGCGTCTGACAAGTCTATAGAGACGGAATATGCCCTCTTGGGCAGTAAGGTCCTTATGTGTTGCAGTGTTAGCATTTTGAATTTGCAATTCACTATGAACTTGTTGAGTGGCGACAAGTCCAGAATGACTCTGAGCTTTTCCGAGTCTTTCTTGGGAACACAAAACAGCCTCCCTTGGAATTTGATGGACTTCACCTTTCGGATCACATTTTTCTCCAACAGTTCTTGAACGTACTCCTCCAGAACGGGGGTGGAGTGTTGGAAAAACCGAAGGCACGGGGGTGGAGTGGTGTACCAGCTCCAGCCCAGACCATTCTTGAGTAGCCTGTGGGCCCAGGGATCGAAGGTCCATCGATCCCAAAATTTCAGAAGTCTCCCTCCTACCGGTATCATCTCACTTGGACTGCCGTCCTGAGGTCTTGCCTCCCTGACCACGACCACCCCTAAATCCCCTTCCCCTTGAGGGGCGCCTAGACGAGCCTCTGGCTGCTCCTCTAGGCTTTGCTCGAAAGGAAGAAGACTGCCCTTCGAACGTTGGGGTGAATGCCGTGGACTGTGTCGACACAGCCTGGGGTACCCACTGAAAAGTGGTCAGGGTTTGTGCCACCATCTGGGGCACTGGAGGCAATGGCAATTGCAGTTGCTGTTGCTGTCTAAAAGGCTTGGCTGGCCGAGACGGTAGCCTAGTCCTCATAGTCTTCCTCTTTGGTTGAGGACCCTCATCCGGGGAAGACTTTCTTTTGATAGCCAGGCCCCACTTCTGGAGAAGGTTTCTATTCTCCAAGGCGGCCTTATCAACAACTTCTTTGACCAAGTCGGTAGGGAAAAGGTCTTTTCCCCAAATGTTGGAGGAGATTAGTTTCCTTGGCTCGTGCCTCACCATAGCCGAGGTGAACACGAACTCCCTACAAGCTCTCCTTGCCTTGATGAAGCCATAAAGGTCCTTCGTCACTGTGGCCAGATGAGTCTTGGCCACCACCATGAACATTTCATGGACCTTGGGGTCACTTGCCATCGTCTCAAGAGTAGTCTGAAGAGACATTGAGGCAGCCAGTCTTTCTTTTGTCTCGAACTCTCTTTGCAAAAGAAAGTCAGACAGCTTAGGGAGGTCCTCGCCGAACTGACGTCCGGCAATATCAGCCTCCAACTTTCCAACTGAGAACGTAAGATGGACGTCCTTCCAGTCTTTGTGGTCCATAGGCAGGGCCAGCGACAAGGGTTTACACTCCTCCAGGGAGGGGCAAGGCTTGCCGGCCTCGACTGCTCTTAGTACAGCCGCAAACCCTTTCTGTAAAAAGGGGAAGGCTCTAGCAGGCGAGGACACAAAGGAAGGGAGCTTCTTGCTCAATGCAGCTACCTTTGAGTTAGAGAAGCCCCTCTCTTTCATCGAGGATGAAAGTAGAGCTTGAGCCTTAGCATGGTCCATCACTATGACCTCCTTCGGCTCTGTCTCCTCCTTTGAAGCTGGTTCCTTTCTCAGCCGGACATAACAGTCCGGATATGATGCCTTGCTGGGCCAGAATTCCACCTCCTCCAGGGGAACTGAGCCCAGCTTATCCGAGATGACGATCTTTCCAGTCGTCATCGGCATGTGCTCAGCATACCTCCATGGGTTAGCATCTGGGCACAAGGGAAGGTCTTTCACATTGAGCTTTTTCTGGGGCCCATGTGATTCTGCAAGGCACTGCATCTGCAGTTCCATTGCAGCTGCCTTCTCCTGATTCTCCTTCTGCATTTGTTGGATCATTCCAACAATAGAAGAGAGGGCCTGTTCCAGCTCTACTGGGAGACCGGCCGATGTTGAGGGAATAGGCTCCGGAATCTGAACCGGAGTAGCCGACACCTCGTCGACCTCTTGCTCTACAACGTCTGGGGCTTGAACTTCATCCTGGGCTTCTGCCAGGAGGTCTTCCTCCAGACGCTCGTCCACGTCAGACATCCTGTCATCTAACTGGATGTCTTGCATCGCGACCGCGACTTCAGCATCCACCTGGATCTGAACTTGGGGGATCTCCTCTTGAGGCTGGGGAATCACTGCATCAGCTGATGCCTTAGGGAAAAGATACGCCCTCATCTTCTCACTTGGAAGATAAGGTCCAGAAGTGTTCTTTTGGAAGCCCCTTACCCAGGTACGAAGCTTCTCCCTTGCTATATCCCTTGATTCCGCCGTCCTAGGGGAATCAAAGGCCTCAGTAATCAGGTTAGTGCACACAGTACATACCTGAGGGTCCCAATACCGGAGATCATCCTTGGAGACAGCGCATGCTGCGTGTCTCCTACAAAACTCATGTCCGCAGAGGTTCTTGCTGCGGACGTTGCAGAAAACACTTCCGCACTTCGGAGGGTCCTCCTGTAAAGAGAAGAAATTTCCATGAGTATCAAGTGAACTATGTATCACTGGATATGCATAGTATAGCATAACAATTCAGAAAGGAAAGACACACACTTGTGTTTCCCTCACAACCCATTGTTGCAGCCTTCCAGATAATAAAATCGAATGGTTAATCTCTTCTAGAGTAACCAATGCAAAGTTTCCAGAGGAAACAGGTGGAGCTCACACCTAAGCAATGACTTTTAAAATCCTGGATAATAGACAGGAAAGAACTCACTTTCCTATCTGTAGGGCAACAGCAAAGGGCTCTGCAAGAAAACACAAAAGTGTTAGAACACACAGTGCTGTACCAAAACCCATACTATAGTTTTCTTCTTACAGTATCTGTTATACTGAAGAATACTGGTACAGTATAGGAGGTTATGTGCCGGCCGGCACTTGCCGGCCGGCACACACCATAACTAGCTTTAAAGTATACTACTTAACAGCTATAAGGCGGCAGAACGCTGGTTCAAATGCATGTGCCGGCCGGCAGCAACTGCCGGCCGGCACAGCCAATGTCGGACGGCAATGACTGCTGACCGACCACTACACAAGGTAGTACCCGGCTACCGGCCACACTCTTGGCGACCGGCAGACAAGGGCTGACATTAGCCGGCCGGCAGAGGTACAGGACCGATGCCAGCCGGCAGCAAAAGAACCAGAGGACTACAACTGCCCGGCTGCCGACCTCATAGGCCGGCAGCCGGGTCGGGTACAGCACTAGAAGAAAACAGAATGGATGCCGGGATAAGAGTGTACACTACCTCCAAGCCCGGCAATCCGAAAGAGTGCAAATAAGGAAGGGGAGAATCTAATTCAGGCTTCCTGACCAATGCCGTCTGACTCTGCAGGCAGGCATGGATGAGGGACCAAGGGAGGTCCGGGCAGCACTCAAAACAGAAGACCCTTGCCGGCCAGCAGCTCTGCCGGCCGGCAAGGGACTGAGTCAATTCCACATCCTAACCTATTCTAGGTCCAGATGTAGAATGATGTACAGTACTGTAATGGCTAGGCCATTACAGAGATAGAGGGGGAAGGGACAAAAGAGGGTCCTACCAACCTTGCTTTAGTGACGGGTCACCCGCAGCCAAGAAACTCATCTTAGCCTAAGGGAGATCCAAGGGGGAAGGCCAGCAATACTTGCCAGCTCCCAGAGCACCAAAGCAAGGAAGGTGTTGCTACTCCTAGGGAAAGAAACTTATCCTCCCCCGAGAACAGCAACAAGGACTAGTCTGGTAGATCACAAAAGAAGGAATCATCTCGTACAGAAACCTTCGGTAGTGACCTAAGGAGGCTAAGCCTCCTATGTCTGTTTCAGGCCAGCGAGGGAGACTCTACCCCAAGCCAGACAAACACAGACTCAGACTAAAAAACTCTGTTGTTCTGTCCCTCTTTGAACCAGACTTACTGGAACAGGAAGGTACAGTAACACCCCAGTATAGTTTTATCGAAAATTAATTCAGATAAACCACTTAGGGATAAGCCCAAGGCTTAAACAGAGGGAAAGGGATTGCATACCTTCTCCGAAGAAAAGAAAGCAACCGGGGAGTATGAGAAAGTATACTAAGGCTCCATAAGCAACTTAGCCTAGGCACCATGAGAATCGATTACATAATCACCGAAACTCACTCGTATACTATCTTGGAAATATTCCACACAATCTTAAATGTATAAAACATAGCCTAAAGCTTCAATAAAATTTTATTACACTCGGAAAAACCAAAATCATGCATGAAGTACTAGGACCAAACGACTAGGCTACATGGCCTAGCGTAGGCCAGAATTGGCGAATACTTCGCCAAAATAATACTAAAGCACGAAAGGAAATCCTATGTAACGCTAAATAGCTAAAATTTATTAAAGCAAAACAACCGGGAATGTCGCTCTGACTAACTAAACTTATACCTAGCGAGTGACAGCGTCCATGACGCCTCCGGTAGGCTACGGCTCTTGTAACAAAGATTAAACCTTATTAATCACTTAAAAAATTACCAAGAGCCTACATTTATACATAAAAGACATGGTACTCAACTTATCAGAGGCCGACAAAGTTGGAGAAGCCATGAAAAGTAGAATAAATCCAAGATTTGCGAGAAACACAGGAAAAAACACCGAGTTGTTAAGCTACGCAAAAAGGAATACAGATGGCGCCAGGATTGGCGCCAGGCACGCTTACGAAACGGGAGATAGGGAGCCTTGGGAGCGGCTCCCCCTTTTTCTTTCCCGAATTCGTTTCTTGCCAATTGCCCCCTGCGATACGAAATCTCTGTTCGGGGTGCAGATTGCCATGTGGCGTGTCAAGAATACGTCCTCTGATATGTCGCGATATCCCTTTCACGAGGGATACTCGCTCCAGGAGTTAGAATTCTGGTACCTTAAGGTAAATTCTCTGGGAATATCGCCGTAGTTGTAATATACCCTAGGAAGCTACCCTATAGGAACTTCCATCAGGACGACATGGCTTGAGCCCAAAAATATATATATAAGAGAGAGAGAGAGAGAGAGAGAGAGAGAGAGAGAGAGAGAGAGAGAGAGAGAGAGAGAGAGTCACCGTTATTTGTCTCCACATGCAAATCGAAATAAAATGATAAACTTATGTTTATGTATAGTAGGTGAAGGAGAAATTGTTGATTGTTATTATAAGCTAGGGCCTATAACCCTAGTGGGAAAAGCAACATGCTATAAGCCCAAGGCTCCAAATAGGATAAATAGCCCGGTGAGGAGAGGAAACAAAGAAATAAGTAAACTACAAAAGAAGAATAAACAATGCAAATATGAAATATTTCAAAAACAATAACAGCATTAAATTAGATTCTTTACATATAAAACATAAATACTTAAAAAAAAGAGAGAGAGAGTGAAATAAGATACAACAATATGCTCGAGTGTACCCCCAAGCAAGAAACCTCTAATCCAAGACAGTGGAAGGCCATGGTACAGAGGTTATGGCACTACCCAAGACTAGAGATCAATGGTTTGATTTTGTAGTGTCTTTCTCTTAGAAGAGCTACATACAATGCTGTTAAGAATTTGCCGTAACGCAAACGGTAAATGGTTGGCAACATTTATTTCAGGATTTCTACCGTTTTAAAAACGGATATATTGACGTAAAGGAGTGATATTGCGGTCACCAACCCGTAAGATAATAACAAAGTATGGTAAAAATTACGGTCGCCTGTATTTTACTGAAATACGTCTAAGAACAGCATATTTTTACGGAGAATTTCCTATTGAGTTTAATTTTTTTTTTTTAACAGCGTAGCTAATGGGTCTCCTTTAGCATTACCAACAGGAAAGTAGCCACTGAACAATTACATTGCAGCAGTTAATCCCTTGAGCGAAGAAGAATTGTTTGGTAATCTCTGTGTTGTCAGGTGTAAGAGGACAGAGGAGAATGTGGTAAGAATAGGCCAGATTATTCTGTATATGTGTAGGCAAAGACAAAATGAGCCGTAACCAAAGAGTTGGGTCCAATGTTGTACTGTTGGCCAGTCAACGGACCCAAAAACTCTCTACCGGTAGCATCTGGTTTTGATATAAGAAAGATAATATGCATCTGCAATGCTAATCCACTTACGGACTAATAAAAGCTAAAAAAAAAAAACATCGTTAGTCTACTACGGACCAGCAGGCAGGCGGACAGACAGACAGACAGACAGTGTGGGGAACCGAATGGCGTGTTGATGATCCTGTCCTTAATATGCTTATCGATTCTTCGCGAACAACACGTTGATAAAGTTCTTGTCTCTATTGATGAAGTATATTTCCTATTTTGTTCACCCTTTGTTCAAAACCACTACATTAATAAAATTTCTGTCAAATTATGTTTATCACAAGTTCATAAACACCATATTCCTATAATGTCTGTCTTAATTATTCTCAGCTTATGATCACAAAAACGAATTCCTAAAGATTCTGTCCTATTTAAGCTGTTAATATTGGGAAAAAAAAAATCTTTCCTATTTACGCTTCTCATTCCTTCCGAAACCTGCATTGACAAAGGCTCTGTTTTATTTCTACTTACTATTTGTTCGCAAAACCCGCATTAGTAAAATTTATCTTCTGTAAATGCCCGTTTCTTGTTCACAAAATCACGATGATAATATTTCTGCCTAATTTAGTCTCATCGTTTGTTTGCAAGTCCCATTCTGAATCATTGCATCTTCAGTTAAGCTCATCTTTTTTTTTATGTGAACCACATTGGTAAAGTTTCTCTTATTTGGAGGGGGAGGCTTATTTTCTCTCATAAACTACATTGATATGACTTCTTTCTCATTAATATTCATCATATTTTTCTGAAAACATACGGACAAAGTTCTTTTTTCTTGTTGACGCTCATCATTTCTTTCCAAAACCCTCACTGATAAAGTTCCCCACTTATGCTCAGCATTTGTTCACAAACGTCGTATTGATAAAGTTTCTTGTCCTGTTGATATTCATCATTTGTTCGCAAAACGCACAATAAAGTTTCTGCCGTATATTTTGACTCATCACTCAACCGGCATCAATAAGGTTTACAAATTCCACATTGAAAAAGACAGATTTCTCTCGTGTCGATGCTCATAATTTTTAATCTTTCATTGATAAAGTTCATGTCCTATTTATCAGCACCATCTGTTCAAAACCACCTTATTGATAAAGTTTCTGTCACATTTATGCTTAAAATGTGCTCATTACCTGGATGAAGTTTCTGTACTATTAATTATTTACAAAAATGCATTGATAAAGTTTTCTTTTTTTTTATTACATTTATATTTAGTTCTCAAAAAGGCTTTAATAAATATTCTATTCTATTTATGTCTGTCATTTCTTCACTTACAGTTCATTGATAAATCTGTCTTATTTGTGGCAACCTTTTGTTCAGAAATACCACATCAATAAAAACGCCTTTTCTATTTATGCATAAATGTTCACAAAGAACATAATCGATATAGTTCTATTACTACTTATGCCCATCCTTTATTTATACACTCTGCCTAGACATTGTTTTTTTTTTTTATCTTTTATTATACTTATCATCAATTTACCAAAAAGAAAATGCTATGATAACGATTCTGTCATATTCATACCTATAATTTGCCCATAAACACCCTAGTGATGTATTTTCTTCATCATCTATGACCTTTTATAACTAAACAGAGCATTGATAAAGCCTATTTATGTTCAGAGATACCACACTGATAGACCTCCTGTCTTTTTTATAATTATCAGTTGGTGTTAAAACCGAATTGCTAAAGTTTCCTC
Source organism: Palaemon carinicauda (assembly GCF_036898095.1). Classification (NCBI taxonomy): domain Eukaryota; kingdom Metazoa; phylum Arthropoda; class Malacostraca; order Decapoda; family Palaemonidae; genus Palaemon; species Palaemon carinicauda. Next base: position 101,864,849 of record NC_090730.1, read on the forward strand.
CATATCTATCCTTATCATGTTTTTACAATAGCCGCAACGATAGAGCTGTTTTTCTTTTTTACCCTTACCCTTAGCTTCTTCCCCTATTTACGCGTAACAAACAATTTTCTGCTAATGGCAATCCATGACAGGCAAGCTCCTTTGCAGTTGCCAGCCATTAAACGTCACTTAGGGTGCACCGAAAGAAATTACCGGTCAATAAATTACCTGTAATGGTTCTTGTTGGTAGCAAATATTGAGATAACATGCCACGTCTATTTCTAGATTTTTTTCCTTTTTTACAATTATTTTCTTGGTAACGATAAAGATGGGTTGGAGAAGCTTTATCGAAAAGAACTACACTTTGGCTATGAAAAATGAGCTATGATGTCCGTTTCTCTTTGACGTGGAGTATTCCTTCTATCAAAAAAAATTGTTTGCTTCATTTATTTTCCATTACCAAATCTGCACAATGGTACGTTCAACAACATTTTACATAAAAACACCATTACTCTTATCATTGCAATACATAAATTAATAATATCTCATTACTGAAGCGGTATGCAATATCTAAGTTATCCTTACAATTAGCTCTCTATTAATACTTGTATTCTTAAATGAAACTTCAAGGCTTCATTTTTGAAGCTGATCGTTATTCCTTTATTCCAAATAGCATTCAAGAAATCAATAATTAGCAAAAATTTATTATTTTGCTTCATAGGCACGCTAATGTCACTGTACTTCTTTGTAAAACAAAATACGAAAACAACTCTCAAAACAGTGTGGATTTTTTTTAATATATCTAGACAAAGGTGCCATATACACATCGATTGTTTTTAATCACCACAAGTTTATTTTGTCATTATTTCTAGCATCCCCACCATTTGATTTGTTGCTCGTGTCTCATACAGGTATCTAAATCATAATCATTACTCACTCAACATAGAGACGGATTTCTTAAAATATTACATATTCTCGGCAAGTTAAATAACGGACAATTATTAATTATCCACTCAATAAATACCTTATATATCCTGTTTGAATGCCTTGTTTTTCTTAATTGTGGAGGCCATTACCGGAAAACTCCTATCTACCGCAAAATAAAGTGACTAGAAAAAATGACAACTATCAAACCATTGGTGATAATCTTTAGGATAAGCCTTACCTCATAATAGAAAAGATGATAGAGAAGAAAATCAGTCTTGGTATCCTATAAAGCTATTATAATACCAATAAAGCTCTTTAATAAACATCAACCATTTCTGATACATTTTCATGCTTGGGTAAATGTGTTGGTCGCTTGCTGTCTGATGAACTCCGCTCCTGGAAATTCAATGGGAAATGTGTAAAAAAAAATTATAATTTAAAAAGAAAAAAAAAATTGTAAAATCTTTCTATTCATTATATATTTATAAACTTTCATTCAATTCCAAGTATTCAAGTTGACAAAATTTCACTCAAATAAAGAAATTATATTTTGTTCCAGTTACCATTTCAAATTATTTCTCGTTATTTGGCTTAAAGTTGTACACACGTTATCTGAATTTTTTTATATTTTTTGTATCTTTTAAGAACTCTAATTATACCAATGATACATGGAGTACTATGGCAACTTATATATACATATATATATATATATATATATATATATATATATATATATATATATATATATATATATATATATATATATATATACCTTACCCATTTTAATAAGGAATCTTCAAATTCAAAACGAATCATAGTATGCAACCAAAAATTGGTATCTTAAATGTTTCAGACCAGCCGAGATTAAGTAGAATAAAGCTACCGTGCACCTCTCTGATAAATCTTATACTATACTCCTTATCATATTATTTCAATCAATGATTATTTTCCTATTTACTCGACGGTATTCTTCATTTGCCATAATCAAGGTTCGCATTTCATAATCTATATAAAAAAGAATAGATCTCAAATTTTCAACGCTTTCTAAATACCCTTCCCTTTTTTTAACTGTAAGCTCATAAAGGCTTTTTTCATGACGATATACCTAAATCCTCTTTCAGGCAAAAATCTATAACCTGCAATACATACTGTTTTGAATAAGGACCATTTCCTTTTTTATTCAACAAACTGGCCACATCATCCCAGTGACTTCCTTATACTAAGTATTCTTATACCTAACCATACTTCATCTGTACTTTTATTCAAACTCTCCCTCCATATATTCTATTTGTACGTAAATATAGCCAATTACTTTTGTTGACACCTAGCAACGAGAATCTTGATGTACAACTGTGCATTTTCTTTTAAAAAAGTATCATTACCTCAAATGTTTGGGGAGAATTATTTGTCCTTTATAGAACATTCTATTTTCATTTCCATATTTTTCATCTACCCCATAGATATCTTAATATCCCATCAACTAAAAATTCTTTTAATTTTTCTCGAAGTTCATATTGTATTTCATTTATCCTCAATTCTATCACGGCTTCTTTTTAATCAATGTCGTCACGATCAACTTAAGAGCACAGTTAGTACAGTCTATTCTTTAACAAAATATATAGGTTTATATAATCAATAGGAAATATTTCAACAAATATTCTCCCTGTCCTTGATTTGTAATCCATTCTTGCAAAAGTATATGCAATCTTTTGTATACTTCTTTTGTTCCATTTTTAATGTCATTTACCTTGTTCTGGGTACCAAGAAGTTTAGGTGGTCCTTTGGTTCAAGTATTATCTCAATGTATGAAATCATAATGAAATTATAGTCCCTGAATCATGTTCTGGAAAAAAAAATTGTATTATTCATTCTATCTGCTCCTGATGTTCAGTCAAAGGTTATTTTGTTTCATTTAACTCAATTTTAAAGTAAGAGCTTTTCTTGAAAAGATGAAAACTATTGAATCCTTTCAGAAGATTAAGAGACATTCATGAAAGTGGGCGCCTATTGGCCATAATTATGCTTTCAAAATAGAAAAAAGAAAGTACGCTCCGCTCCGAACAAAATAGAAGTAACTTTTCCCCCTCGAAGTACTTAATCAATAATGAATGAACGTCATAATCCCTACTATATTATTTAGAAACCACGAAGGGAACCGAAAGTGCTGTTTACATTCCTTTTCTTTCTTATACTGCTGAAGAATCTATTCTTAGGTGGAAATGTTCAAAAATTTCGATCAGTGTTTTTATTTATGAATTGTGTATGCTTATATTCTCACCACGTGGTGGTTTTATTAATAACCTCAGTATATTACAACTTTAGCCTTTCATACAAAGAGCAAATTAAAACAAATGGCATCTTCTAATATTGCAATATTTCTTCGTTTGTTTTTCATTTAGTTCCAAATACTAAATTTATATGGGCTATCTTTTATGTATGAGGCTCAAGAACCCTCTTAGTAAATGAAGACAAAGTAGATATTAATTCCTTCAAGAAAGTAGTCTGTTCTACAGATACCAAACTCTTCCTTTAGGGTTAGGACTATTATTTTCTTTAATGTTGGGTCCTACCATCATTTATTTTTTCATAGGGGTCGTTCGAATTACATTCATCCGACTACTACAAAACAGCCGATCAGTGATTATTATAATTATGGAAAATTCTACTTTAACCATCTCGGCTTCCTCCTATTTTACGACTGCTCTTTTCAGGTCATGCCAAAAAATATATATGTTTAAGGAACGTAAGAAAGATGGATAACAAAGGTAGTGGAAAAGTACAGCGACAATATGATTTTCTAATTGATTGATTGATTTAAAGCTTTCTGGCATCCTGACATCTAAGGTCATTGACGCTGATATAATTTATTTTATATAAAAAATAAAAGAATATTCAATTAAAACCATAAAAGTTAAGAAGTCATTATAGAAGTTAAATAGTTTTCAGAAGACCTGCTTCTGAAATAAATCTAAAAATGCCGCTCGCATAGTAGGACACATCATGTCCAAGAATTTGGCAAGGATGAACCTGCCATCCTCATCTCGAGCATCAACGGATATCTATTTCTTAATCGGGGTATTCGGTCAACAAATTCCTCACTATTAAAGGTACCAAACAGTCGTCGCAATACGGGTGGTGTTGGCCCTTCAGAAGAAACTCGTTTGTCAACCGAGTGTGACCAATGTGGAGACGACAAAGAAGACGTCTCCAACTTTCGGGGCATCATGTTATACCTCCAAGGAGATATGACATTTATCACCTCTCTCATCTTATTGCCATCTAGACTTTCCCAGTTCTGTTGCCAATTATTACAAAGCCATTTCTTGATATTAGGTAGGAAATCATTACAGAGAATGGGATACCTTCTTGGTAGCAACTCGATGCAGCATTCTTCGCCAGTAAATCTGCTTTCTCATTCCCAGACACACATACATGTGCTGGAACCCAACAAAATTGAACCACTATACCTCTCCGACTAATAATAAAAATCCTTTATAAAATCTTTAAAACTAGAGGGTTACTAAAATTAAAAACTTCTAAAGCTTGAAGGACACTAAAAATGGTAAAATTACCCTCCTTCTCCAATACTATTTTCTCAATAGCGGTTAATATGCCATATAGTTCGGCAGTAAATATAGAAGCTGTTAGAGGAAGTGCACCTTTACAATTAAAACCATTACTATGTACTCCAAATCCAACGCCAGCAT
>NC_090730.1:101871961-101879461 GCF_036898095.1 Palaemon carinicauda
TATGTATGTATGTATGTATGCATGTGTTTGTGTAATTTTTGTGCACGAGCAATTGAAAATTGTAAAAGTGGAAGAGGAACTACTAATTGGGGAGCTTTTTAAGAATTTCGTGGTGTCAGTAAGGAGAATATTTTCTTATAATCCTAATCGACAGGTTAAAGAACTAGAAGGTTTGGAAAAGGAAAGGGGAGATTATCTTAGGTGGAGTTGCATAACAGAAGAGAAGAGCAGGATAGGATAATAAGAAATAAAATGTTAGACGGAAAGATCACCATTAACAAAATCAAAGGAAATAATTTTAAAGGGAATAAAAAAAGCTTTTTTATAGGAATTTATATGAATAAATTTATCATAAAAAAATATGCAAATGGAAAGATTCTGTCAAATGTGAATGCAATCCAATGTCGATTGAGCGAGTATTCTGAAGATTTGTAAAATGGGAATAAATAGAAGTCAGGTAGGCTTAAGTGATGAGAAACTTGCTAGGTTTAGTGCAAGGCTGAACATTCTTATTAAATTCACAGTTGAATATGTAAGATTGTTTCAGTACAATGATAGTAGTCTGGTCGAGGAACTTAACAGAGTTCACTAGGTATGACTGGATGAGGAAAAGTTCCTACATGATTTTGTGAGGAGACGAATAATTATTCTTTTGCATAAAAGTTGCATGGCATAGGTGGCAGTAAGAATTATAAATGCATGACATTACTGAATATATGATGGAAATTACGAGGTAGGAAGGACTAATAAGGCAAGATGAGTGTAGGTTCATAAAAGATTAAAGGGTTATTGGTTCAAGTGTTTATCATAAACCATTAATGTAAAACGTTTTAAAGTAATAGAAAAATCTTTATGTGATATACATGGACCCAGAAAAAGTTTATGACAGAATTGATTGATAGGTAATGGGGAAGGCTTTGAGAATTATATGGTGTAGATTATAGGATGTTGAGAGCTCTTAGACAATTTCAACATGAAATTGAAGCATGTGTCAGTATATCTTGGCTGAAAATAAATTAGTTTAGTACAAAAGTGGACCGGCGTCTGAGACGAAGCTTTCTCATTAGCTGTTCAATATCATATGCATAGAGTGATGCCAGGAGTAAGAACTGTGTGAAGGTCATATTGGAAAGGAAGGAACTTTAATTCCATTACAGTAAGGGAGCATATGTAATATGAGGCAGGTTTGGTAATGAAATATTGGTAATAATTTTATTCAACCAATAAATACCCGCAGATGAATAAAGATGGTGATGTTACCCCTGATTCTGTTGCATATATTTTGATAATGCCATCAAAATGGCAGCTTACCGTAAATATTGTATTTAAATTAAATTCCTCATTTTTGGTTCAATTTTGATTATTTTTAGCTAATTATGAAGGGAAATCAATATACAACACAAAAGGTAGCAACACATACTGTATAATGAAGTATTTTTTTTTTTTTTTAATAAAAAGCTTTACGGGTATTTTACATGATTTTTAAATTTCTTCATTATAAATCATGATATCAATTTTAGATAGCAAACAAAACAATTATTCCTCTTCTGATAAAGCTTCATTTTTGTTTGGTACCAAAAGTGAAATGTAGATGAAGGAAATTTTTATAAAAGGAAAATGGAAGATTGAGATGATGCAGGTGTAGCATACCCTACATCAAATCATTCTTTCATTCGTCAGAGAAGAAAAATAGTTGTACAATCGGTTTAAATGTTAGTTCATGTTTATCATACTAGTCTCCAACAAAAGAAACCTTGGTTGAAAATTCAAGTATGCTTAAAAAACTTGTTGGTAATATAAAGAATCGAAGTGACTGTGATGATGAAAATTATATGCAACTCTCAATATCTGAAGGACAAATCAGTCGAAGACATTGAATAGCAATGTAAAATGGCATCTTTCTTGCTATATAAAATGCACTCACAAAGGAATGCTAGAATAACACCATAAGAAATATGGAAAAAGAGAGAAAATAAAATAAATTAACAAAATGGCAGCATTATTGTCTCAGAGAGTCGGAAAAGAAGTCCCACAAAATGATGCATACTTCACTCAGAACTTCAGAGTATGGCTTGTTTCTGTGATAATAAACCTAAAATTAGAAACTGTCCATTACATATAGTTTTTACCTAATCTGTATGTAAAAAGTTGTATCATGCTGTGAACCAGGGTACTAATGCAGAATGGAAACTTTACTGCCATGCCTATGATGTTGCATACCACTAGGAGTAAGTGGGTGCGTCACCAGATATATCGGCGTTGTAAGGAGAAAACTGGAAAAATAGCTGAGTATTTGCCAAGTATTACAGAATCTCTTAATCATGTAGAATTCATTGATTCTTATACTGGAAGATTTACTGTCAGGGAAAGTTGTCACAATGACGGACGCAAAAACGTGTTACCAGGGAATGTCACTCCAAATGTGTCAAAGAGACCGATATAATTTCTAGGTAGTCCTTAAAGATATTCATTGAAAATGAACTGTTTTATCTAGACTTAGTGTTTACGACCGAGAGTCGCTTCCCCCCCCCCCCCCCCCCCAACCCCACCCCAAAAATAAGCTGCATGGTAAAGGGAGTCAGTGTTGATTTGTTTTTACATTCAGACGAAACCTGCCAACTTTATAATAAGCTTAAGATTTTTTATCAAGCTGTCAATTTTTTTACGGAAAACGATCATGAGAAAGGAGAAATGGACGTTCTCAGGTTCTATTACTAAAGAAAAATATAACAAAAGTAATACCAGAAGAACTTCCCTCTTTCATTAAGTTGATAACTGGGGAAAATTTTTTTCGACGGCGCAGGTGTTGAAAACAATCATTTACAACAAAATGCAGACTCTATTCCACGAACTTTAATATATGAATGTCAATCATGAAGGCAAACTGCATTGTTATCAGAAAAAAATTGACATATCCGTTAATTTCATCTTCAATAAAAAGGACTGGAAATCCATTTTCCCAAGGAGGTTAAGAGCTTATCAACATTGCTAAAAAGGTGGTTTTTAAAAAAGAAAAATAGATGTTGGTTGAGTATATGTCATTTATATTATGTTTTAAATGAGTAATTAGGAAAGTGGGGATTTCCTAATGTTCCTCCATCACTGTATCATGAGGATAGAACCATGAATTTATGTTAACAAGAAATTTATCTCATTGAACAGTTGATGCCACATGCAGTTAATCCTTTACAACAAACAAGTAAAAATAAAGAGAAATACATCAAACAGAAGTATCAAGGAACAAACCTACCAGCGAAAAAAAAAAAAAAAAAACTCTTTTCCAATTGTTGATGGGATGGCAGAATTTCAATCTCTACAAAAGAAAAAAAAAAGACATAATAACTTGCAAAGATATGGCAGAATCATTTACAAGCAAAGAATTGGGTTTAGCTAAACACCTGAAATATGATTAATCACATATAATGTTCTATAGTTATGCGGAAAATTCCATAAAGAGCATTACACGAGAAAAGAGACTTGATGGTATTGCACCATTGCTATTCATAATCATGGAGAGCGCCCTTATCACAAATTTGACTATAAAAAGGTTGATATCTCTCTCATACCAAAGATGAATTATCAGCCTATATCTCTCAAAATGTTATCCATCATGCAGAAGAGAAAAATGTAAACCCTATGGTAGAATGGCGTACAGAAGTAGCCTCTATCCATTATGACTTAGGATTTATCATAAGTACATAAGAAGAAGCCAATACAAAAATGATTCTTCATATAGTAAATGCTACAGAAAGAAATGCCAACAGACTATTTATCTTCACCCCAGACATTGATGTCCTGGCACTTACTGTAAGACGAGGGACAAAATTACCATCTTAGTCATTCTTCAAGACAAATTTTAGAACGGGAAATATCAATTGCTGTTACATTTTCATCACTGGGCACTTTGAAAGCATCTGCATTTCCTGCATTTCACGGACTTTCAGGCTGTGACACAACTGGTGCCTTGGTAGATGAGAGCAAACTCTCTTACTGGAAGGTTTCTAATATAGCAACTAACGACGCATTGGAAGCACTGGCGACACTTGGAAGAAGTGAAGGAATCTTTGATAGAGTTCTAGAGAAACTTGAAAAATTTATTTGTAAATTCTACAAACTATGGTCAAGTACTGGTAATTAGCAAAGCTTCGATTGTATATGTTTTCAATGAGACAAATACCATAGAAAAAGCTACCACCAACTAAAAGTGCTCTAGCACGGGTATTTAAGAGAGTAAATTATCAGGACAAGATTTGGAAAAAGGATAATGAGGCAAACCCAACACTCCCATCCCCCTAGGTCATGAATGGGTCATAATTGATGGACAAATATTACCTTGTGATTTGCCTTTTGCTCCAAATAATATCTTTCATCTAATCAGGTGTAGCTTTGTAGAAAGTTTATGAAATCTCCCATACAAATGTTTTGTAGATAATTTACCATGTACAGAAATGTGTGTACGCTAAGGGAATGAGGAGCTTTTAACATGACACAAAATTTACACCAGAAATGATAAAGAGGGACAGTGAATATGACTGTATAGATACTGCGTAGCAAATATTTTTTATATTCATTCATATACTTTATTGCTAGGTAACAGAATAGTGAATTGTTTTTCAATATTTTGATTAAAAAAAAAAATTATCTCCTACTGATATTCTAGCTATAAAGTGGCTTTGATAATTTTTCAATATTTAATATATGATCAGTAACAGGGAATTGTAAGAATTAACACTTATACATTACTTAGTGATGTTGAAAATGTTTTTTATGTTCAACTTTTATCACTGGCTTCATCATGTTAATATTAATATTAAAAGATTACTAGCATTCTTATTCTTTTTTTCAATATTGTCATGAATTGTTAATTTGTACATTCTTCTATTCTCCACACAAAATTCCGCTAAATTATAGAAATGATATTGAAAAAATAAAGGAAAATTATTATGAAGGGCTTTATCCTCAAAACCGTTATATTTATGCAAAAAAAAATCGAGATATTTTTTTGTGTACAAAATTAACTTTAAAATTAACTATATGGAATTTATTTTTGACAAAAAATAAGGATTGCCGTAAACCTGTAATGATTACAAATAGCGGCCATCTTGATGACGCAATGAAAATTATATGCAAGAGGTTCAGAAATCCCATCATCAATTTCATTTATGTAAAGTAAGTTTAAAACTGATTAAAAGTACCCTCAATATGTCATCATTAATACTGCCACAATTATTAAGTGCAAGAATGCTTGTAAGATATTGGCACAGTTTGTATAGGAAAGTTTGACGCGAGGCAAATTAGCCTTCTGTAAGAGTGTATAAAGGAACTAATGTTGTGCTGATTCTCACTGTAGCGTGGGCTCTTCCTCGATTCAGCAGATAAAGGATGATTTTAGTAGTAATTGTTTTGTGTGTAGCCATTGTGGCTAAGGCACAAGATAAAGATAGAAGGTCTATTTTGTTTTTGTTAGGGATTTCAATATTCACCTATAAGGAATGGTTAGATTTTGTTTCGCCTAAGAGCTTTGGACTTGGCCTCTGAATCAGGCTGTGAGTAAATCATAAGTAAAACTACTCCCAGGTCTGGTAACTGCTTCGACGTCGTATACACCAACTCCCCAAGCGTTATAACAAGTAAAAGGTTGGTTCTCCAGTAAGGATATCTGATCATGCCTTGATTTCATTAGTATTGAAGACTGAGCAGCCTGTCCCTCATTGATCATACTCGTGTAAGATTTATATAAAATCTCGAGCAAACTGGAATGGCATTATGAGTGATCATTTGGCCTTGAATTGGTCACAATTGTATAATAGTGTTGATCCTGTTGTTCCTTTGAGTGAGAAGGGGTACCCCGAGAGGTGCATTCGGAAACCACAGTCTTCCGCAAACTGTCAAACCAGCCAGTTGTAGTTAGGAAAGGGGGGGGGGGGAGTTGAATATGTATGTGTACGTGTGTGTGCAAATCTATCTAGTCAACATAATTGATAGGCGTTTCCCTTCTCGTGTGCTAAGGCACCGAGTGAAAGACAAACCATTGTTCAAGGATGATTGTAGACGGGCTTATTTGAAGCAGAAAGGCTATCATCTTTGGAAGGGTAACATATCATATTTGACTTGGAATAACTATAGTACCTAGCTTAGAGCTTTTGCTCAGAGAGTTTATGCTTCACCTGAAAAGGAATAAAGTTTAGCCATAAGAAAGACCCTTTCCGGTACAATCCAGGAACAAGTTGTGGACTACTTCTAAATATGCACTCTTTGGTGTAGACGCAACAGTTCCTCCTTTACTTAAACCAGATGGCTCTGTCACTCACTGTCCAAAGTTAAAAGGCTACCCTTTAGGCTAATGTGTTTGACAGTAAGCAGAATAAGGAGAAACTTGATCTTCCTCATTCCTTTTTTCCTGAAGGTAAACTATCTGGTTTAGCTTTTCGATCTCATGAAATTAGAGCACTTTCGATGGACCTTGATGCTTGTGGAGGTGTAGACCCAATGGTATTTTTACTTCTTTTATAAAGACTGCAGATTTCTTAAATCCAAAGTTATATGTTATTTTGGGCAAGTTAGCAAGAAGAGGAACTTTTAGCATTTGTTGGAAAATTGGTAACTTCACTCCAGTATATAATTGTGTTTGTGGTAGCTCTAGTCCAACTGATTACCACCCAATTTCCAAAACTTCCATAGTATCTAAAGTTTTTGAGCGTATTTTTGTAGAACGTCTAAATGAGTTTGCTAAAGGCAATCATCTGTTCCCTAGTTTGCTATTTGGCTTTCGTAAAGGCCTTGGAATATGTGATGTCCTTCTTACAATCTCCATTGTTGTACAGAAATCTCTAGATTGTAGTCAGGAAGTTTGCATAATTGGCCTTGATTTTAGTGCTGCCTTTGACCGTGTTAATCATGAGGCCCTTGTTTTCAAACTCAAACAGTTGGGAGTGGATGGGTCATTTCTCAGCAACACTATTGAATCTTTAAGCAATAGATTGCAAAGTGTTATTGTTGATGGGCACCAAAGCGAGGATTGGAGTGGGATACCTGGTGTTCTTCAAGGTAGTGTTCTTGGCCCATTACTTTTCATACAATATACACATGACATGTGGTATGGCCTAAAAAACAAGCTTGTTGCATATGCAAATGATGCTACACTCTTTGCATCAATTCCCTCTCCTGAATGTAGATCTGGGATTGCTGAATCTCTTGATATAGATCTATCTACAATTAGTGCATGGTGTAAATAATGGGGCATGAAGTTGAGTCCTAACAAAACCCCATGTATTATTGTAAGTAGATCAAGGACAGTTGCTCCTCAACATCCAGATCTCAACATTGATAATATATTTTTCTTTTTAACTGTAGGGCTCATTTATAATTTTATGTCTAATTCTCGACAGCAAATTTACTTTTGAGAAACACATCAGGTATGTGTCTTATTCAATTCCACAAAAAATTATTGAGCAAGTCTTGTAAGATTTTCGTTAATCTATCTATTCTGAACAAGTGTTT
>NC_090730.1:101884461-101906961 GCF_036898095.1 Palaemon carinicauda
CATCCACTATTATTATTATTATTATTATTATTATTATTATTATTATTATTATTATTACTTGCTAAGCTACAACCCTAGTTGGAAAAGCAAGATACTATAAGCCCAAGCACAAGATTCTTGCATATGGTAGAGTGAAGTATTGACACCCACAATTCTAACGCTCTTGTTTAGATGGCTTAGCACGTTCGTTGCTCTCCCTCGTCCTAATAACAAACCATTTTTGCCAATAGGTTCTCTATGGGGTTGAGGTCGCACCCCTTTGGTGGCCAGTTTATTACCTGGATTTCTGGGTGATGCTCTAACCAAACTCTAACTACTGTGTTGGTATGGATGGTGCTATTATCGTACACTAGAACGATTGGGTGTGGATTGGGAATAGCCATGGCTATCACTGTATGCAGGAGGACATCCGCATAATCATTGCCAGTGAACCTTCCAAATAATCATACAACCCCACAAATTAATACGAACTCTTCCACTCTTACCTCTCTTCCGAATATTTGTCTCATCATAGCAGGTATTCTGTCACCTCTAGCAAGGCCTTGTTCGTGCTTCCACTAATGTAAAATATTTCTAATCTGTAAAGATGACATTTTTCCAAAAGGAGTGATCAACGTGGAGATATTATAGAGGAAATCCAAGGCGATATTCCTAGTGTTTTTATGTAATTTCTCTTTATTGGTCAGTATGTGATTATGAATACCATTTTCATAGAATCATTGTCTTGATTCTATGTTTCCTGAAATACTTGTTCAAATATGCTGAATTGTTTCATTCTAATTGTAGATATTCTATCCAAGGAAAATGAGTTGCTATTGGACTCAAGAATTGGGTATACCCTGAAATTAAGTTTTTTCAGTTAAGACAAAATTTCCCAACAACCAAATTTCATTATTTTAGAAAATAACTTTTCTGTTAGAATGTTATATCGAATAACAACAAGTGGGTCTATGCAGCGTAATCATAATTTAGATTAATTACAGAAAATATTATGATACTGATTAATCGATATTGAATTACTTTAAAACAAAATGCATCTTTCCCCGTAACAGCTCTGAAAACTTACTCTGTCATATTACTCTCCTCATGAGGTGAACCTGCTTCGTGCCCTTTGGGTACGCCGTTTACCTGAACCTGTACGCGCTGCCATACCCGATGTCGATAGTTTACCCATAAAGGACTTGATGACCAAAGCCGACGCCCTTATGGACAGCCACTTCACGACCTTCAAGACCTCCATCAACGCCTCCACTCCTGACAAAGAGTACGACTATTCAACATCAACCGAAGCTGACGTGAATGCCTTAGGACATACACACCTACCCCGTGACGTGCCAGAGCGACGACAAAGCCACCCATCACCCACCACTCGCTCGTGCCCCAACCAACAACTTCTACAGCCATTTACTGCCTCCCATCGGCCGTAGTTTTGCTATTACCACTACAGATTCGGGGCAGCCGCGAAGAAATGTGCCGAGGATTGTCAGTGGCCAAAAAACGTGTAAGTAGGCCATCGCTCGTGGCAGTGGCCTCCCATGTTTCTAATCTTTTCTTTTTACATGATGCAGGAATGGGCGTGCCATTTTTGGTAGACACGGGTGCTTGTCAATCTCTTTTGTCACGGGAACTCTTCAGGACACGACGTAGTCTGTCTACGTCTGCCGACGTTGGCCTGGTAGCTGCCAACGGATCTGCGGTACCCACCTACGGTTACGAGAACCTCACATTATTGTTTGGAAACGGTAAATTTAATTGGAAGTTTCTCGCTGCTGACGTCATATTGTCCATCCTCGATGCGGATTTCCTCTCTCATTTCCACCTGGTCAATGTCCCCCACCGACGATTGGTCAACGCAGACTCGTACTTGTCGACACCTCTTCAACCCGCCCCCTCTAACCTCGCTCTCCACATTAGCGCACCCACGGATGCCTACGCCCACCTCCTCACGTCGTACCCGGAAGTTTTCCGTCCAGAACTTCGCCAAACACCCACGGCTCCTGCCAAGCACGGTATTTATCACCATATCAAGACAACCAGACCCCAAGTCTTCGCAAAATTCGGACGTCTGGCACCAAAACGATTGGCAGCCACCAAACAGACGTTCGCCGAAATGGAGGAAATGGGCCTTAACACCCTTACACATTGTTCTGAAGAAAGACGGCTCCCTCCGTCCATGCGTGGATTACAGGCACCTGAACATGCAAACCGAACTGAATCACTAGCCCCTCCCAAACATTGCCGACGTAACCTCCTACCTGCACAAAGCTAAGGTTTTCTCCACACTCGACCTCCTGAAGGGGTATTATCTGGTGCCTATGAACCCACAAGACATCCTCAAGACTGCCATCACCACTCCGTTTGGTACATACACCTTCAATTACTCCTGTTTTGGCCTTCGTATTGCTGGGGCTACTTTCCAACGTCTCATGGATGGCATCTTAGGGGACCTCCCCTTCTGTGTATGTTATGTGGACGACATAATGTGTTCTCTTCCTCAAAAGAGGAACACTTCCGTCACCTGCGTATCGTGCTCGACCGGCTGCAACAAAATGGCCTTGTAGTCCGGTATGACAAGTGTACCTTAGGGCACCGCATCACTCCTGAAGGAGTCCATCCCCTCTCTGAGAAGGTAGCAGCCGTTCAGAACTTCCCCCCGCCCTCGACCGTCAAAGCTCTGCAGGAATTCTTGGGCATGATCAACTATTATCACCGTTTTCTGCCAGCCATTGCTGCCACTCTTGCTCCCCTCTATGCCTCCCTCAAGGGCAAGCCAAAGGACCTGAAGTGGGGTCCCCTTCAAGAAGCGGCCTTCTGCAATGCAAAGAAGGCCCCATCAACCGCTGCAGCTCTTACTTTTCCTATCCCACATGCCCCTCTCCTTCTCTCCACCAATGACAGCAACATCGCTATTGGTGTAGTACTCGAACAGGTGGGCAACGGCTCTCCCCGCCCATTGGCCTTCTTCAGCATAAAACTGTACAAGGCAGAACTGGGTTATTCTACCTTCGATCGCGAATTGCTGGCAGTTGCACTTGGCTGTCCATCACTTTCGCCATTTCTTAGAAGGTACGCCCTTCGTCATTCGCACACACCACATGCCTCTGGTGCACGCCTTCACTCAACAGTCTGACGCCTGGTCCGCCCGTCAATGCCGACATCTCTCGACCGTGGCTGAATACAATTGCACTCTTCAACACGTCCCTGGGAAAATGAATCCCGTTGCCACTGCCCTGTCAAGAAACATATTGGCTGCCGTTCAACTGGGATTGAATTACAACGCCTTGACTGAAGCCCAACGACAGGATCCAGAGTATCAAGCATGTAGGACATCCTGCACATCCCTCCGTTGGAAAGACATCCCCCTTGACAACTCCAACACCACCCTCCTCTGTGATGTCAGTACTGGTAGACCGCGACCTTGGATTCCTGCTCCCATGCGCCGACAGGTATTTGATTTCATTCACTGCCTTTCACATCCATCGTGCCGTTCTGCTGTACAGCTGCTGAAGACGAAGTTCATTTGGCACGGCCTTTCTAAGGATGCTAAGGATTGGGTCCGCGCCTGTAATTCTTGCCAAACTTCCAAAGTACATTGACACACAGATTCAGGAGTGGGCACCTTTCCTCAACCTCAGCGTCGTTTCACCCACATTCACGTCGACGTTGTAGGCCCCCTACCCCCATCACAAGGACATCGTTACCTGTTTACCGTCATCGACCGCTCCACTCGTTGGCCGGAAGCTATTCCCATGGAAACTGCAACGTCTGCCTCATGTACATCTTCCTTACTCTCAGGATGGATTGCAAGATTTGGTATCCCTGAGCATATTACTTCTGACAGGGGTACCACTTTCACCTCTTAATTGTGGACATCATTAGCAAATATCCTGGGCATCACCCTACATCAGACAACTGCCTACAACCCCGCTGCCAATGGAATGGTTGGATGTTTTCATCGCACCCTCAAAGCAGCTTTGATGTCCCGCTGCAAGGATTCAACTGGTTAACTCAGCTTCCCTGGGTCCTTCTGGGACTAAGGACCACTCCTAAAGACGCCCTCGATGTCTCGGCAGCTGAAATGGTGTATGACGACCCGTTGGTTATCCCTGCCGAATTTTTTTCTTCTGCTACCTCCTCCGCCGATCTCCAGTGCATACGTCACATTGTGGGAAAATTTACTCTATGCCGCCAGACTTACAAGCCCCCAGCGAAGCATCACATACCGACAGACTTGCACTCTGCAACACATGTCTTCCTACGCAACGACACTACCAAGCTAACACCCCCTTACACGGGCCCTTTCCTTGTGATCCGACGCAGACCGAAAGCATTCCTACTAAACATTCGTGGCAAAGAAGACTGGGTCTCCATTGATCGTCTAAAACCTGCTTATCTCCTGCCAGATGACTCGCCTACAGTTCCCCTCTCTAGATCAGGGCACCCTATTTAACATATACAGTATGTCATTTTTAAGGGGAGAGCCATGTACCAACCTTGTGTCACACGATCGTACATAGTAACGACATTTCATTTTTTGTATATATCATGCTTGTATCTTTGCTCTCCCCCCGCACTGATAGGAACCTGAAATAACATGTCTGTTTTTCTCACCATTAACTGTTATCCGGTGAACTTGTCGGTTGAAAATGAAATTCCCTGTTATGTTTTGTATGCCCTTTTTGCCTGGAGTTTATGCATATATAAACGAATGTTCTGTACTAAAATTTACTCAGTTGCTTTCATCCTGCCTTTAAGTCACAACCTTCTCTCGGCCTGTCAAAAGACTATATAGAAACAAGAAAAATCTCGTTACTATGTGCAATCGTGTGACACACGGTAGGTACATCTCCCACGAGAATTATGAAACCTCCCGTAGTTTCTTTCTTATGTAAGGAGATCCCTCTGATCATGTTATGTCCACTTTCTTCGCCAAGTTTTCTGCCCTTTCATGCCTCTACACAAGGATGTTTGCTGGTATGCAGACATAATTTACCTGCTTGATTTCCATGAATTAATAAAGATATTCATTCGAGGACTGTTTACCAATAGATCTTCGTTACTAAACTTTAACATATTTGTAGCGTATTCCCAAAATCTATAGAATTGCAAAGGCTCTCAGAATGGTCTGACATCTTCAGTGCCATCAAGATGGTACAAAGTTTAGCGGTGATTATCAAAGAGCACGATGATGCTCCAGAAGTCCCGTTATTCTTTAGAATTCTTATTCCAAATAAATGTGAATAAGATCAATTTGCCTCAAGGTTGCCTGTACGGGTGAAAGTAGAGTACCAATATGTTTTATATAGGTACTCTAGGTGACAGTACACGACTGTTGAAAGGTAGATACTTGTAGTCGAAGGAGTGCCATTAGATTTTGTGCCTGATCACGAGAGACTTGTGAAGGAGACCAAGTAAAGGCTTCCATTGGCGAAATTGAAAGTACAAAAGAGGTTATCTATAATTTCTTTATCGTAGCAATTGTCCCGAGTAAAGTTCTTATTTCCTGATTTATTCATTGCGTGATACTACCATCTTTTTTTCAGGAGATTTTTGTGAATTTCCTTTTTTTTTAGAAATTTTCTTCATAAATTATCATCAGGTCAAAAAGTCGTTAAAAAACTAAACTTTCTTGAAAATTGATCGATATCTTTGTGAAAACATAACATATCAGAGTGAGACATTGAATCGTGAATCAAAGAATGAAGATATTTTATGGGAATAATTAATAGGTTTAAGGAAAAGGAAAGACCAAGAATATTCTATGCTGATTATAATATTATGTTGAACATTGGGTAATTTATTTCATCTTGTTAGCAAGAGAAATTGTAATGGTTTTATTCTCTTCTACGTCAGTAGGTAACCCACAGTTGTCCATTGTCGTGGATATTAGTAATTTTTTAATAATAGAGCCCTATCGCAATGCACTAAAAACTTCTGAATATAAATTACCTCCTGACTGAATCCTATCACTAAACAAAGGAGAAGGGAGCAACTAGTAAGAGCAAGAACATGAGTAAAATATCCACAAAAAAGAAATAGTAATACCAATTACTGAGGAAAACTATATTAACTGTAGATGCGTTTTCATATGAAAAGAAAGAAAAAGAAAAGGCACCTTGACACATGATTTATTGGCTGACCTGACGGAAACAGTCAGAGGACTTCCATCTCCAGTAAAATCTAACTCATTGCAGAATTTATCTTTAAATATAAGTACCAAGGGCTAAGGCTCTCTCTCTCTCTCTCTCTCTCTCTCTCTCTCTCTCTCTCTCTCTCTCTCTCTCTCTCTCTCTGCACATGGAAATACGCCTGAAAACCAGTTAATTTTCTTTAGTTCAATTTTCTTATCTATGATTGGAAGTTAAAGTATGTGGTAAACACCATTGTTTAGTTTTCTCTGGGTTACCCATTGCTAGGAGATACCACTTTTTGTTATTATAAATATGAATATCTATCTACAGTTTATTTTACTCATATTTAATTAATTTATGCTGATTTTTTGTTACTGCAAACAAATTTTAGTTACCCATTTTCATTTCTTTGCTGCACAGAATGTAGGTTGAGAGACATTTCAATATATAACTAATACTCCGCTTGAGTTATAAGTGTATGATAGGTTAAATCAATAAGCAACCTAGGAGTACGAAAGTAGTGGAATGGGTCGTGGTCGAGACCCATTTCAACGGTACTAAAAAATTCAGAAATATCATTGTCAATAACAACTGGAGACCCGTACAAGCAGTTAATTCGATCTTAATGCTATATATAGCACCATTGCTTTATTGCATGCGTTATCCAATATGGATATATCCCAGAAGCGTTGGAGTTGCCAAGTTATAATTTACTAATAGTTTCTACGAAGTCCGCAAGGAATGAATATTAATTTGCCTGTTGAATTATGAATGCTTTCGTTCGTGAACAACGACCCTTTGGCCAAGAGACTGCCGAATGAGATTTTACCGAATACACATTTGGATGAATGAATGTATGTCCTTTTTCGTTTTCCTATTCTTTTTATTTCATATTTTCTACGTTGCTTGGTAATTTCTTTATTTATAATGTTGATGATTATATCTATTGATTCTTTTACAATGCTGTTTGCTATCATTGCAAATAATTTGTCAACTATGAATTATACAAATCCATTGTAACACAGAAAGATCTTTGTTGAACATAAATTAAAGTATGAAACACATAGGTGATTACTTCTCCTCTTCTAGAATAACCCTGCTTTCTCTTACAAAACTACCCACCCACCAACACACACCAACTCCATATCCTTCCTCATTCTCCACTCATGATTTAAAAGAATGATATTTCAATAACATGTGATTCAGGCCCAATACTTATTTAAAGACAATCGTTTGTTAAGTCACGTGTTTTCGGCAAAATGTCCTTTAGGTCAAATGTCGGTTCGTTGGACATTTCATTCGGAGTAATATTCGTTTAGTGAAATATACTGTATATTTGCCAATGTCAGTCAACCATCTAACCGAGAACCGCCAGTTTGCCGTCAGCTGTTCATATCACTAAAATTTTCAAATTACGGTAAAATATATCTATCATAAAAAAAAACTTTCCTAAATATCAAGGTATTTTCAAATGGATACAGAACTTACTTCAAAATAATTGCATATTTTATCTGGGCTTTCTCCTTTTATGAAACATGGTTGATACCAGTGAGGTTTTTTATCGAAAATAGTAATCTAAGTGATTATAAACTGTTACAGAATTAAATCAACCTACAAATTAAGTCATATCAACAGCAAGTGACTTTGCAAACTTTGATTTTTGCTTTTTCCGGTTTTTCTCAAATTTTCTACCTAAAAACCCCAAAAGGAAAATTGGCAGTTTCCTCTGAGTTAACCCCCAGATTTTGCTTTCTCCCTCTCCATATCACATCTTGGCTAAATAGCTGCATTTTGTATCAAATGAAATTAGGGTCCCAGAGTTTTTGTTGACAATTCACGTGAAAAATTAAGAAACTTCATCTTAAACTTAATCTTTTTATCTTAAACTTATCTTAATCCTCTGTTACAGGCTCTAGCTCTCCACCGCTCAAATGGCCGACGAGGAGACCTAAGCCGTAAAAAAATGTTACTTCTTCGGATTCTCACTTCCCTATTGTAAGTATTCCACAAACAGGTTTAGAAACTTTGAGTATTTATTTCAGTGTAATGATTTCTTTTGTAGTAACAACGAGATAAGGAAATTCAAAAGGCTGCAAAAACAGTTATGTTTTACACATTAGGAACCAATCGTATATTCCTCTGAAATCACTAGAATTGGAAAGTGTGAATGTTTCTAAAGGTCAACTAAATCTTGCAAAATATGTAAATGATAATAACTGAATATAGCATTGTTGAATGTGTTACTTTTGATAACTAAGTTTCCCTAAAGAAGGAAAAAGAAGCAAAAATAAAAAGTCAAGGAAAAAGATACTCTTCAGATTAAATTGATAAAATCAACAGCAGCTAAATATTCAGTAATTGGAATACATTCAATAACAGACTCAAAAAGGCGAAAGGAAATGAACACCGATTAGTATTTCAATAACAGACACCAGGAGACTAAAGGAATTGTAAAGCATTTATCAACTAGAATAAACTCAATAATAAACACCGATCACAAAAGAAAATGAAGACTAATTGGCAGTTGAAATACAAAAAAATAGTAAACACCAAAAGACGAAATGAAGACCTGTTAGTAATTGGAATATATTCAATAATAGACAGTAAAAGAAGAAAAGAAATGAAAGCAAATTAATAACTAGAATACACTCAATAACAGACACCAAAAGGCGAAAGGAAATCAAAACATATTTGTAATTGAAATACACTCAATATTAGACACAAAAAGACGAAAGAAAATGGAAACCTATTAGTAATTGGAATACACTTAATAATACACAATAAAACATGAAAGGAAATTAAAACACATTAGTAATTGGAATGAACTTAATATTAGACACACAAAAGATGAAAGGAAATGGAAACCAATTAGTAATTGGAATACACTTAATAATAGACGAAAAACTCGAAAGGAAATGAAAACCCATGATTAATTGGAATACACATAATAATAGACAACAAAAAACGAAAGCAAATGAAAACATATTAGTAATTGGAATACACTTAATAATAGACACTAAAAGACGAAAATAAATGAACACTATTAGTAATTGGAATACACATGATATTAGACACCAAATGACGAAAGGAAATGGAAACCCATCAGTACTTGCTATACACTCAATGATAGACACCAAAAGAGAAAAGGAAGTGAAAACCGATTAGTAAATGAAATACACATAATAGTAAACACCAAAAGACAAAAGGATATTAAAACCCATTAGTAACTGGAATAGACACCAAAAGACGAAAGGAAATAAAAAAAAAATAGTAATTAGAATACAATTGATAAGAGACACCAAAAGACGAAAGGAAATTAAATCCAATTAGTAATTGGAATACACTTAAAACTAGACACCAAAGGTTAAAGGGAATAAAACCAATTAGTAATGGAAATACACTTAATATTAGACACCAAAGATGAGGGAAATGAAAACCCATTAGTAATTGGAATATACTTAGTAATAGACACTAAAAGACAAAAGGAAATGAAAACAAATTTGTAATTGAAATACACTTAATAGACAGCAAAAGACGAAAGGAAATGTAAACTAATTTTTAATTGGAATACACTTATTATTAGACACCAAAAGACGAAAGGAATTGGAAACCCATTAGTAAATGGAATACACTCAATAATAGACACCAAAAGACGAAAAGAAATTGTAACCAATTAGTAAATGGAATACACTCAATAATAGACACTATAATATGAAATGAAATGAAAATCCATTAGTAACTGGAACAGGTTCAATAATAGACAATAAAAGATGAAAGTAGATAAAACCCATTAGTAATAGGATATCATCAATAATAGACACCAAATAACGAAAAGAAATGAAAGCCCATCAGCAACTTGAACACGCTCACTAATAGACACCAAAATATGAAAGTAATAAAAAAAACCACTAGTAATTGTAATATCCTCAATAATAGACACCAAAATACGAAAGACAATGAAAATCCATTATTAACTTGAATATCCTCAATAATAGACACCAAATGACAAGAGGAAATGAAAACACAGTACTAACTGGTACACGCTCTATAATAGACACAAAGAATGAAAGTAAATAAAATCCCTTTAGAAATGGGAATATCCTTGATAATAGACACAAAATGTAACATTCTCGATAATAGACATCAAATTATGAAAGCAAATATAAACTCAATAATAATACCAAATGACGAACGGAAATGAAAACCCATTGCTAACTGGTAAATGCTCAATAATAGACATGAAAATATGAAAGTAAATAAAAACCAATTAGTAGTAGAAATATCCTCAATGATAGACACCAAATGACGAAAACAATTGAAGACCCATTAATAACTGGAACACCCTTAATATTAGACACCAAAAGATGAAAGGGAATGAAACCCCATTAGTAACTGAAACACGCTCAATAATACACACCAAAAGATAAAAGAAAATTAAAACCCATTAGTAACTGGAATGCACTCAATAATAGACACCAAAATATGAAAGTAAATGAAAACCTGTTAGTAGCTGGGTTACACTCCATAATAGACACCAAAGGATGAAAGGAAATTAAAACTCATTAGTAACAGGAGGATACTCAATGATACACACCAAAAGACGAAAGGAAATGAAAACCCATTACTAACTGGAACACGCTCAATAATAGACACCAAAAGATGAATGGGAATGAAGACTCATTAATATCTGGAACACATTCAATAATACACACCAAAGGACAAAAAGGATATGAAAACCCATTACTAACGAGAGCACCCAAAATAATAGACACAAAAAGATGAAAGTTAATGAAAACCCATTAGTAACTGTATTACTCTCAATAATAGACACCAAAGATGAAAGGGAATGAAACTCATTAGTAACAAGAACACTCAATAATAGACACCAAAAGACAAAAGAAAATGAAAACCTATTAATAACTGGCGTACACTCAATAATGGACATCAAAAGATGAAAAGAAATGAAAACCCCTTAGTAAGAGAAACATACTCAATAACTGATACTGAAAGATGAAAGTGAATGAAATCCCAATAGTAACTGGAACACACTCAATAATAGTCACCAACAGACGTAAGGAAATAAGAACCCAATTAGTAAACACCAAAAGACGAATGGAAAGGAAAACTAACTAGTAAATGGAACAGACTCACCAAAAGACACCAAATGATGAAAGGAAATGAAAACCATTAGTTACTGGAAGACGAAAGAAAAGGAAAACTCATTAGTAAATGGAATACACTCAATAATGGCCACCACAGGACGAGAGGAAATGGAAACCCATTTGTAATTGGAACGAACTCAATAACAGACACCAAATGACGAAAGGAAATTAGAACCCATTAATAACTGGAACACGCTTTGTAATAGACACCAAAAGAAGATAGGAAATGGACTCTGATTAATAATTGGAACACACTCAATAATAGACACCAAAAGACTAAAGGATATGTAAACCCACTAGTTACTGGATCACAGAGAATAATAGACACCAAAAGACGGTAGGAAATGAAAACACATTAGTAACTGGAACACGGTCTATGAGACAGCAAAGGACGGAAAGATATGAAAACCCACTAAAAACTGGAACAAGCGCAAAAATATATACCAAAAGACAAAAAGAAATGAAAACCTATTATCAATTGGAACACAATAATAAACACCAAAAGACAAAAGGAAATGAAAACCCACTAACAACTGGAACACACGCAAAAAATATATACCAAAAGACAGGAATTGAAGCCCATCATTAATTGGATCACAATAATAGACACCAAAAGACGGGAGGAAATGAAAAAAACATAGGTAACTGGAATACACTGAATACTAAACACAAAAAGATGAAAGCAAAATGAAACACATTAGTTACTGGAATACACTCAAATATAAACACCAAAAGATGAAAGTAAATGAACACCAATTAATAATTGGAATATCCTCAACAATAGACACCAAATGACGTTCCATTACTAACTGCAACACTCTCAATATTACACACCAAAAGGTGAAAGTAAATGAAAACCCATTAGTAGGAAATAAATTGTCAAGGGCACCAGCCACCCATTGAGATACTACCGCTAGAGTTAATATTGTCCTTTTACTGGCCAGACAGTACTACATTGGATCCTTATTTCTGGTTACAGTTCACTTTATTTTGCCTACACATACACCGAATAGTATGTTGTATTCTTACAGATTCTCCTCTGTCCTCATATACCTAACAACACTGAGATTACCAAATAAATCTTCTTCGCCCAAGGGGTTAACTACTGCACTCTAATTGTTCAGTGGCTACTTTCCTCTTGGTAAGGGTAGAAGAGACTCTTTAGCTATAGTAAGCAGATCTTTTAGGAGGACACTCCAAAATCGAATCATGGTCTTCCACTGCCTTGGGTTAGAGTTCTCTTGCTTGAGGGTAGTCCTACATTCAGGCACACTATTCTATCTTATTTCTCTTACTCTTGTTTTGTTAAAGTTTTAATAGTTTATATAGAAAACATTAATCTAAATATTGTTATTATTCTTAAAATATTCTATTTTTCCTTGTTTCATTTCTTCTCTGGGCTATTTTCCCTGTTGGGGCCCCTGGGCTTATAGCATCCTGCTTTTCCTACTAGGGTTGAAGCTTAGTAAGTAATAATAATAATAATAATAATAATAATAATAATAATAATAATAATAATAATAATAATAATAATAATAATAATAACTGGATTACACTCAATAATAGACACCAAAAGATTGAAGGGAATGAAAATAAATCAGTAACTGGATTACACTCAATAATAGACGCCAAATGATCAAAGGGAAAGAAAAACCATCAGTTACCGGAATACGCTCAATAATAGCCACTAAAAGAAGAAAGGGAATGAAAATCGATTAGTAACTGGAAATCTCTCTATAATAGACACCAAGAGATGAGAAAAAAAATAATTACATATTAGTAACTGGAAATCGCTCAATAATAGACCCCATAAGATGAAAATGAATGAAAGCCTATTAGAAACTACAACTCTCACTAATTGACACCAAAATATGAAAAGAAATAAAAACCCATTAGTGATTGGAATACACTCAATAAAAGATGAAAAATAAGAAATAAAATAAAAACCCTATGATAAATGGAATACACTCAATAATATACGACTAAACACAAAAGAAAAAGAAAACCCATTAATAACTGGCATACACTCAATAATAGACATCAAAACTAAAAAAAAAAAAAAAAAAAAAAAAAAAAAAAAAAAAACGTAGGATCAGAAACACACATAATAACAGGCACTAAAAGATGAAAGTGAATGAAAATCCATTAGTAATTGGAATACTCTCAATAATAGACACCAAAGGCCGAAAGGAAACGAAAACTTATTAGTAACTAGAATACATGCAATAACACAACAAATGACGAAAGGAAAAGAAAATACATTAGTAACTTGAATACACTCAATAATAAAGACCAAAAAGAGAAGGGTAATGGAAACCTGATAGTAACTGGAATATATTTAATAATAGACACTAAAAGACAAAATTAAATGAAAATCCATTAGTCACTGGACCGCACTCAGTAATAGACACCAAAAGACGATTGGAAGTAAAAACCCAATATTAAATGGAACTCACTCAATAATAGACACCATAATACGAAAGAAAATGAAAACCCATTAGAAAATTTCTAATGAGTTTTTTTATCCTTTCGTCTTATGGTGTGTACTATTGGGTGTGTTCCACTTACTAGTGGGCTTCCATTTCCTTTTGTCTTTTGGTGTCTATTATTGAGCGTTTTCTAGTTATTAATGGGTTTTCATTTCCTTGCCTCATTTGGTGTCTATTACTAATGAGGTTTTTTACTAGAAGATACACCAAAGAACGAAAGAAAATGTAAACCTATTAGTAACTGGAACCCGCTCAATAAAAGACACCAAAAGAGAAAACGAAATAAAAAAAAAAAAACATTAGTAATTGGAACACGCACAATAATAGACCTCAAAAGACGAGAGGAAATGAAAAGTCATTGTTAACTAGAACACACACAATAATAGACACCAAATGAAAAAAGGAAAAAAATCTCATCAGTAATTTAGAACACACTTAGTAATAGACACCAAATGACACAAGGAAATGGAAACCCATTAATAACTAGAAAACGCTCAATAATAGACACCAATAGACAAAAGGAAATGGAAACCCACTAGTAAGTGGAACACACCCAATAGTAGAAACCAAAAGAAAAAGAGGAAATGAAAACCTATTAGTAACTGGAACACTCTCTATATAGACACCAAAAGATGAAAGGAAATGAAAACCCATTAGTAACTATAATACGCTCAATGATACACACCATAAGACGAAAGGATATAAAAACTCATTAGAAATTTGAAAGCATTCAATAATAGACACCAAAACACGAAAGGAAATGAAAACCCATTGGTAATTAGAACACGCTTATCAATGCACACAAAAATAAGAAAGGAAATGAAAACCCATTAGTAATTGGAAAATCCTCAATAATAGAAATCAAAAGACGAAAGAATATGAAAACCTATTGGTAATTGGAAAATCATCAACAATATACACCAAGATATGAAAGGAAATGAGAACCCATTATTTCTTGGAATATTCTCAATAACATACACCAAAACACAAATGGAAATGAAAACTCATTAGTAACTGGAACACACTCAATAATAGACACCAATAAAAAGAAAGGAAATGAAACCCCATTAGTAACTAGAACATACACAATGATAGACACCAAAAGGTGGAAGGAAATGAAAACCCTTGACTAACTGGAATATCCTCAATAAAAGACTACAAAAGACGTAAGGATATGAAAACCCATTAGTAACTGGTATATCCTCAATAATAGACACCAAAAGACGAAAGGAAATGGAAACTCATTAGTAATTGGTATATCCTCAAACCCCATTAGAAACTGGAACGCACTCAATAATAACCATAAAAAGACGAAAGGAAAAAAAACATTAGTAATTGAAACACACTCAATTGTAGACATCAAAAGACAAAATGAAATGAAAACCAATTATTAATTGGAACACACTCAATAATAGACACCAAAAGACTTGAAAGAAATGAAAACCAATAACTTACTAGAACACGCTCAATAGTAGACACAAAAAGATGAAAGTGAACGTAACCCCATTAGTAACTGGAACACAGACAATAATAAACACCATAATACAAAAGGAAATGAAAACCCATTAGTAGTTGGAACACGCTTGATAATAGACGCCAAAAAACAAAAGGAAATGAAAACCCACTACTAGATGGAACACACACAATAGATACCAAACGCAAGAATGAAATGGAAACACACTAGTGACCAGAACACACTCAATAATAGACACAAAGAAAAAGGATATGAAAACCCACTAGTAAATATAATACATACAATAATAGACATCAAAAGACGGAAGGATCTGAAAACCCATTAGTTAGTGAGTTATACTCAATAATGGACACCAAAAGACAAAAGTAAGTGAAAACCCATTAGTAACTGGAACACTCTCAATAAAACACACCAAATGATGCAAGGAAATTAAAACAAATTAGTAACTGGAAATCACTTAATAATAGACACCGAAAGATGAAAGTAAATGGAAACCAATCAGTAACTCGAACACACTAATTGACAGCAAAAGATAGAAGGAAATAAAAATCCATTTGTAACTGGAATACACTCAATAATAGACCCTAAAGACCAAAGAAAATAAAAAAACACATAATGAATTGGAATACACTTAATGATAAACTTCAAAATATAAAAGAAAAAGAAAACCCGTTAATAACTAAAATACATTCAATAATAGACACCAAAAGATTAAAGAGAATGAAAAATTATTAGTAACTGGAAAACACTCAATAATACACACCAAAATATGAAAGTAAATAAAAACCCATTGGTAACTTTAATTCAATAGTAACTTGAACTCAATAATAGACACCATAGGATTAAAGGGAATGAAAACCCATTAGCAAATGGAACACACGGTCAATAGTAGACACCGAAAGATGAAAGGAAATGAAAATCCATTTATAACTGGAAAACACTCAACAATACACACAAAAAGACAAACCAAAATCAAGACCTATTACTATCTAAAACACCCTCAATAATAGACACCAAAAAAAAACAAAATAAATAAAAACCCTTAGTAATTGTAAATCACTCAATAACAGACACCAAAAGATGGAAGTAAACGAAGGCCCATTAGTAACTCAAACACTCACTAATAGACACCAAAAGATGAAAGGAGATAAAAACCCATTATTAACTGACTACATTCAATATTAACCGAAAAAACAACATAAATGAAAACACATTGATAACTGGAATACACTCAATAATAAACACCAAAAGACGAAAAGAAATGAAAATCCTATAGTAACTGGAACACTCAATAAAAAAACACCAAAAGACGAATTTAAACAAAAATCCATTAGTAACTGGATTACACTAAATAAAAGATACCAAAAAAAGAAAGGGAAAGAAAACCCAATAGTAACTGGAATACTCTTAATAATAGTCAGCAAAAGACAAAATGAAATAAAAAACCATTAGTAACTGGAAAATACTGAATAAGACACCAAAAGACGAAAGAAAATAGAAACCCATTATTAACTGAAACACACTCAATGATAGACGACAAAAGACGACAGAAAATGAAAACCCATTCATAATTATAATACCCTCAATATTATACACCTGAAGATGAAAGGAAATCCAAACCCATTAGTAACTGGAACACACTCAATAATAGACACCAAAAGACGAAAGTAAAAGCAAAAACTAATAGCAATAGAAACCATGAGATGAAAGAGAATGAAAATCCATTAATGACTGGAACACACTCGATAATAGACACTAAAAGACGAAAGGGAATGAAAATCAATTAATGACTGGAAAACACACAATAATAGACACCAAAAGACGAAACAGGTTGAAAATCCATTACTGACTGGTACATAGTCAATAATCGACACCGAAAGACTAAAGAAAATGAAAATCTATTAGTAACTGGAATACACACAATAATAGACACCAAAAGACAAAAGGGAATGAAAACCCATTAGTATCCAGGACACATTCAATAATAGACACCAAAAGACGAGAAGGAATGAAAATCCATTATTGACTGGAACATAGTCAGTAATAGACACCAAAAGACTAAAGAGAATGAAAATCTATTAATAACTGGAATACACTCAATAATAGACACCAAAAGACAAAAGGGAATGAAAAACCATCAGTAACTGGAACACAGTCAATAAGAGACGCCAAAAGACGAAAAGGAATGAAAATCTGTTAGTGAATGGAACATAGTCAATAATAGACATAAAAGACTTAAGAGATTGAAAATTCTTTAGTAACTGTAACTCACTCAATTATAGACACAAAAGACGAAAGGGAATGAAAATCCATTAGTGGCTAGAACCACTCAATAATAACACACAAAAAGACGGAAGGAAATGAAAACACATTAGTGAGTGGAATACAATCAGTAATACCCATCATAAGAAAAAAAGAAATCAAAACTTATTAGTAACTAGAATGAACTCAATATTAGAAATTAAAAGACGAAAGAAATATAAAAATCATTAGTAAATGGTACACACACAATAATAGACACCAAAAGACAAAACGGAATGAAACCCCATTAGTAACTGGGACAAAGTCAATAATAGACACTGAAAGACAAAAAGGAATGAAAATCCATTATTGACTAGAACATGGTCAATAATAGACACTAAAAGACTAAAGAGAATGAAAATCTATTAGTGAAAGAAACACACTCAATAATAGACACCAAAGGGCGAAAGGTAATGAAAATCCATTAGTAACTGTGACCCAGTCAATAATAGACACCAAAAGACGAAATGGAATGAAAAAAACATTATTGACTGGAACAGAGTCAATAATAGACATTAAAACACTAATGGGAATGAAAAACTACTAGTGCTTGAAACACACTTAATAAGAGACACAAAACACGAAGGGGAATGAAAATCCATTAGTGAGTGGAACACGCTCAATAATAGACACCAAAAAACGAAAGAGAATGAAATTCCATTAGTGACTGGATCACCTTCAATATTGAACACCAAAAAACGAAAGGGAATGAAAACCCATTTGTAATTGGAACACACTCAATAATAGATACTAAAAGATGAAACGGAATGAAAAACCATTAGTGAATGGGACAGAGTCAATAATAGACATCAAAAGACGAAAAGGGAATGAAAATCCATTAGTGACTGGAACACACTCAATGATAGACACAAAAGACAAAGGGGAATGAAATTACATCAGTGACTGGAACACAATAAAAAATAGACACCAAAAGACGAAAATAAATGAAAATCCATTGGTGACTAGAACACTCAAAAATAGATACTAAAAGACGAAAGGGAATGAAAATCCATTAGTGGCTGGAACACACTCAATAGTAGACACCAAAAGACGGAAGGGAATGAAAATCCATTAGTGACTGGAACACTTTCAATAATAGGAACTGAAAGACTGAAGGGGATGAAACACACTAAATACAGTAATTGAAAATAATAGACACCAATAGACGAAGGGAATGAAAATACAATAGTGATTTGAACACACTAAAAAATAGACACTAAATCACGAAAAGGAATGAAAATCCATTAATGACTGGAACACACTCAATAATAGACACCAAAAGACGAAAGGGAATGAAAATCCATTAGTGACAGGAACACACTCAATAATACACTAAAAGACAAAAGTGAATGACAATCCATTAATGACTGGAAAACTCACAATAATAGACAGTGAAAGACTAAAGGGAATGAAAATCCATTAGTAACTGAAACACACTCAATAATAGGCACTAAAAGACGAAACGGAATGAAATTCCTTTAGTGGCTGGAACACACTAGATAATAGACACCAAAAGACGAAAGAAAATTATAATCCTTTAGTAACTGGAACAGAGTCAATAATAGACACCAAAAGACGAAAGAGAATGAAAACCCATCAGTAACTGGAACATAGTCAATAATAGACGCCAAAAGACGAAAATGAGTGAAAATCTATTAGTGATTGGAACATAGTCAATAATAGACATTGAAAGACTAATAGGAATGAAAATTGATTAGTAATTGAAACACACTCAATAATAGAAACAGAACACGAAAGGGAATGAAAATCCATTAATGACTGGAACACACTCAATAATAGACACCAAAAGACGAAATGTAATAAAAATCCACTAGTGCCTGGAACACACTCAATAATAGACACCAAAAGACAGAAGGGAATGGAAATCCATTAGTGACTGGAACACACTCAATATTAGACACTAAAAGACGAAAAGAAATGGAATTCCATTAATGACTGGAACACACTAAATAATAGACACCAAAAGACGAAGGGGATTGAAAATCCATTAGTGACTGGAACACACTCAATAATAGACACTAAAAGACGAACGCCAATGACAATCCATTAATGACTGGATCACTTTCAATAATAGACACTGAAAGATTAAAGGGAAAGAAAATCCATTAGTGACTTGAACACACTCAATAATAGGCACTAAAAGACGAAAGGGGATGAAAATCCATTATTGACTGGAACACTCTCAATAATAGACACTGAAAGACTAAATGGAAGGAAAATCCATTAGTGACTGAAACACACTCAATAATCGACACCAAAACACGAAAGGAATGAAAATCCATTAATGACTAGAACACACTCAATAATAGATACTAAAAGATGAAAAGGAATGAAAATCCATAATGACTGGAACACACTCAGTAATAGACACTAATAGAGGAAAGGGAATGAAAGTCCATTAGTTACTGGAACACTCCCAATAATAGACACTGAAAGACGAAAAGGAATGAAAAGCCATTAGTGACTGAAACACACTCAATAATAGACACCAAAAGACGAAAGGGAATGAAAATCCATTAGTTACGAGAACATTCAATAATAGACACCAAAAGATGAAAGTGAATGAAAATACATTAGTAACTAGAACACAGTCAATAATACACACTAAAAGACGGGAGCGAATGAAAATTCATTAATAACTTAAACACTCTCAATGAGACACTGAAAGACGAAAAGGAATGAAAATCCATTAGTGACTGAAACACACTCAATAATAGACACCAAAAGACGGAAGGGAATGAAAATCCATTAGTGACTGGAACACTCTTAATAATAGACACTGAAAGACGAAAAGGAATGAAAATCCATTAGTGCCTGGAGCACACTTAATAATAGACACCAAAAGACGCAAGGGGATAAAAATCCATTAGTGACTGGAACACTCTCAATAATAGATACTGAAAGACTAAAGGGAATGAAAATCTATTAGTGAATAAAACACACTCAATAGTAAACACCAAAAGACGAAAGGGAATGAAAAGCCATTAGTGACTGAAACACACATAATAATAGACACCAAAACACGAAAGGGAATGAAAATCTAATATTGACTGGAACACACTCAATAATAGACACCAAAAGAAGAAAGGGAATGAATATCCATTAGTGACTGGAACACTTCCAATAACAGACACTGAAAGACTAAAGGGAATTAAAAGCCATTAGTGACTGAAACACTCTCAATAATAGACACCATAACATGAAAGGGATTGAAAATCTATTAGTGACTGAAACACACTCAATAATAGACACCAAAAGACTAAAGGGAATGAAAATCCATTAGTTACTGGAACTCACTCAATAATAGACACTAAAACACAAAAAGGAATGAAAATCCACTAATGACTGGAACACACTCAATTGTACAAGCCAAAAGACGAAAGGGAATGAAAATCCATTAATGACTGGAACACTCTCAATAATAGACCCCAATAGAAAAAAGGTAATGAAAATCCATTAGTGACTGGAACACACTCGATAATAGACAGCAAAAGACGAAAGGGAATGAAAATCCATTAGAGACAGGAACACACTCAATAACAGATAATAAAAGACGAAAGTGAATGAAAATCCAATAATGACAGGAACACACTCAATAATAGACACCAAAAGACGAAATGGAATGAAAACCCATTAGTAACTAGGACAAAGTCAATAATAAACACCAAAAGACGAAAAGGAATGAAAATCCATAATTGACTGGAACATAGTCAATAATAGACACCAAAAGACTAAAGAGAATTAAAATCTATTAGTAACTGGAACACAGTCAATAATAGACACCAAAAGACAAGAAGGAATGAAAATCCATTAGTGACTGGATCATAGTCAATTATTGACACTAAAAGACTAATGGGAATGAAAATCCATTAGTATCTGGAACACACTCAATAACAGACACAAAAGACGAAGGGGAAGGAAAATACATCAGTGACTGGAACACACTCAATAATAGACACCAAAAGACGGAAGGGAATGAAAATTCATTAGTGACTGGAACAATCTCTGTAATAGAGACGGAAAGACTAAAGGGAATGAAAATCCATGAGTGACTGAAACACACTCAATAATAGACACCAAAAGACGAAAGGGAATGAAAATCCATTAATGATAGGAACACACTCAATAATAGACACCAAAAGACGAAAGGGAATGAAAATCTATTAGTTACTGGAACACACTCAATAATAGACACTAAAAGACGAAAGGGAATGAAAATCCATTAATGACTGGAATACTCTCAGCAATAGACACTGAAAGACTAAAGGGAATGAAAATCCATGAGTGACTGAAACACACTCAATAATAGACACCAAAAGACGAAAGGGAATGAAAATCTAATAGTGACTGGAGCACACTCAATAATAGATACTAAAAGTCGAAAGGGAATGAAAATCCATTAATGACTGGAACACACTCAATAATAGACACCAAAAGAACAAAGGCAATGAAAATCCATTAGTGACTGGAACACACTCAATAATAAACGCTAAAATACGAAAGGGAATGAAAATCTTTTAATGACTGGAACACTCTCAATAATAGACACTGAAAGACTAAAGGGAACGAAAATCCATTAGTGACTGAGACATAATAATAGACACCAAGAGACGAAAGCGAATGAAATCTATGCCAATCCCCCAGTCTGCTGCTCAATTGTTTTCCTACAACCTGGTTCAGAATCAATTGATGATGAATTTTATAATTATATGTAGAACTTATGATAAATACTTAAGTGTAACTGAACTAAAATGATATTTGACAGCTGAAACTAAAGTAAGTTTTAAGCATTTACACTTTTTTGTCCATCAGTAGGTCTACTGTGCACTGGAGATATTATATGGCTCTGACCATTAATTTATATATATAGAGGTCTTTGAAAATCTTTCAGTATTTTTGTTGGTCTGAATTGCTTAGCCTGG
>NC_090730.1:101909461-102124461 GCF_036898095.1 Palaemon carinicauda
CATTTCATGGAGTTAAAAATATTTTCGTTCATTGCTACCAACAAATTGTCGGAAATAGGAATTTCCTTCCCACCATAGAAGTCAAGAACTGTTCTTCCCAGTACATTTTCATCATAATAAATGAAGGTAGTCACTTTCCGTTAGAGATGTGCCGATAGTATCAGTAGCGGTATCTGTATCGGTGGTATCGACCCTTTTTTGTGAACATCGGTAGTATCGGCCTTGCTTGTGAGTATCGGTAACGGTATCTAACACTCTCATGACACAAGTATCGGTATCGGCCTCCACCGTGAGTATCTGCCATCAGTATCAGCCAATCAAAAGATGAGCTTAAATTGCCGATACTCCGATACTGTGCTTTGGGTTATTCGAACATCAAAGATTTCCTTGTGTTCAGATTAACGTGTTACCAACAATTATGACCTCTCTCTCTCTCTCTCTCTCTCTCTCTCTCTCTCTCTCTCTCTCTCTCTCTCTCTCTCTCTCTCTCTCTCTCTCTCTCTCTCTCTCTCTTATACATTATTTATTTATTTGTGAATTATTTTTCTTTCTATACTACTTCCCATTCAACCTCATAAAACATCAATATTATGATCATAAATTCTGTACGACAATAATTTGCTGTACAATTACTCGACGAATTAGCTTATCCTCGAATATGGACGAGGAAAGGGGTGGAAGTGAAGTTGCCAGTTTTGCATTTTTTTTAACCAACTGACTATTGATTATAATTCATTGTAGCGAAAACAATATCACTTACCTATTACTAATGAAATCCTACTACTGAGCGGGATTTTGAATCGAATAGTTAACATTTCAATAACTGGAATATATACGGACTTTGCTAAATAAAGAAATTAAGTATCATTGGTGGTTCCTTGTATAGTCACTCTATGAATTTCGGTATATATTCTAAACTACTTTTCTCTCCGAATTCATGCAGACAACTGTACCTTAATGTTAACTAAAAGACAAAGGGTGACGTGTATAATATAACACTATATGGGATAAATTCGCTGATATTGAGCGTTGGAAATGAAAACCTTTTATATTTCTTTCAGTCAAAGCTATCATTTCAGCTCCGCGCGCTAAGACTAAATTCTCAAATGCAAATAATTCATTACTTAACTCTATTAATGAACAGATATTTTTTCTAGTTCTGTGATCTGATTGAACTAATATTATGATAGTAATAGAAAAAAAAAATCCTATACAGTAGGGAAAGACATTAGATTCATGACCAGATTGTGTCCTTGCCATGAACATACCATAGTTTAACATGTTTCAAAAAAAAAAGGAAAAAAAATCGTCACAACAGTGTTATGTCAAATAGATACCACAAGTCCTTAGCCTGTACTATTCACTGAATAGGCCTTATGATGCCTCACACACGGCATTCTACACACTGAAGAAGTTGAAAAGTCAGTCATCAAATCAATATTATACTGTTATTGTAATCATTTGAACAAATTTCTAAGGTATCGGAGTATCGGCTAGTATCGGTATTGGTTATGTCTCAGGTATCGGTATCGGTATCGGTATCGGTATTTGTATCGCTCTAGAAAAAATGGGTATCAGTATCGGTATCGGCACATCTCTGCTCTCCGTCTTTTCTTTTTATAGAAAAATTGGATATTCCAATATATTTTCCGTCTCTTTCTTGCTTAATAAATCTGTGAATAGTCATTTCCGACATTTATGTTGCCTCATATACTCTTTTGGAGAGCCTTCGATTTATCAGTTACAGGACCTCCTTGTTGTTTTTGTAAAGCCAAGTATTTCAGGATATTTCCTTGGCCTCAGGAGGTAGGTGAAGGAGTTTGCAGGAGTGATTTGGGCTGTCCATACTCATCACTGGCTGACAGAGAGCGAGTATCCTTCAATATTAAACGCGACCTTTTAAATCCTCCTACAAAACATATGCCCCTATATTCGGATCTGGAAACGCTGAGAAAGATACATGCCAAATCTTCATTTATGATACTGAAACTTAGGTTTTAACCAAGATTAGACCAAATAAGATCAACTTGAAATATCCATTGGAAACAAAGAATTACATTTCAATAAAATGAAACTATTCTAAGACATGAAAACTATTCCATGACATGAAAATGGGCAATCGTGTGATATATGTATCGGCCACACCACAGCGACCTCAATTGACCAGACTACTGTATAGCAAAAACTCAATGAAAAATTACCGTACGGCTAGAGTATAAAGGTCACTCATGAATGACAGAAACAAGGGATAGGATAATGCACTAGAGACCCGACATCTAAACATATGATCAGCGCCCAATGACCTTCTCCATCAAGCTAGAACAAGGGAGGGCCAGGCAATGGCTGCTGATACTCAGCTGATATACCTAGTGGCTTCTCTAGACCCCATCCGTAACTCACAAAGACGGTGAGGTTGCAGACACTAATAGAATCTATCGAACACCCGTCCAACAAATTGCGAGACAATGATGGTTCTAATAGGCTATCTCAACCATATATTTTGCCTACGCATTCTTAATTTTACTTATCTAACTCATCACCAACTAATTTTGTTAATAATTTCGTACCCTACTGCCATAACTGTCTAGTTGCCACCTGTTGGCAGGTTACCTGACATGAATATTATAAGATTATCTAGATTTCTTGTGATGTTATTTATCATACCTTTCAAAGCTTTAACTGAGCATCGCTGACCTGACATAACTCGGATATAGAACTACATTCAACTAGTTTAATGAAATATCATGGTGGACATTGCCATGTTAGCAAACACTGCATCTATGTATCTTTGCTTTAATCAAAACAGGTCGCAGCCAATAATACCCCAGTCAGTTGAAAACTGACTCATTTTATTAAGATGAAATGCAAATTAGATCATTTTGAAATAGCCAGGTAGCATAATGATAACCTGTCATTTCAAAGGTGCTAAATTTCATTTATTGAGTATAAGAGCGATTACAAAATGCACATGATATCAATGTCAAAATGAGTTTTTGATAATCAAATCGTTTAGAGACGAATGGAGTTGCTAACAAAATGACCAAGTATATTTTCATTCTTCCAATATCTAAACTTACTAAAGTCCAGTTTTGTTTCCTCTGCATAATTTATTTCAATTACAGATGGCAGACCAATTACAGTTGGAATCGGCTACAGTATCAAAGGGATTTTTGACGTCAATTTCAGAGATATGGTAAGTATGGTGTTACGTCAAACTATTATTAAAACGTAGATAATGTTAAATGTACTTCAATATCTTATTCCCTTATCAATTAGTTCAGTATAGGAAATAACAAAAACAGTAACAGTAAACATAACAATAACTGTTTTTAAAGATAATGTTTACAATATTATACAAGATTCATAAAATACTCACAGTTCACCTATTAATAATCAGTTTACAAAAATACATTGTAATACAGCTCTGTAGTTTATAAGTCTGTATGATTTGTGAGACTTGGATGAAGACAGGAATGATAACTTACGAAGATCAGCAATGATATTTCAGAACGCAGTTCAAATGTAAAAGATGAACAATCAGGACCACAGCCTCTGGTGATATTCGATCTTCCAAGAATTCTTTATCTTATTCTATAAAAATAATAGGACTGTAAAAGAAGTATGAAGTGCCGGGTCACAGCAGGTGTCACAAGTTATGTCTTCACAAAAATAGCTTGAACCTAACGATGGCTGAAAATTGTTTTTCCTTAACTCGTCATCTGTCCTATATATATATATATATATATATATATATATATATATATATATATATATATATATATATATATATATATATATATATATATATATAAATATATATATATATATATATATATATATATATATATATATATATATATATATAACTCCTAAGACCCGTTCTATAAAGTTCGTGGAAATTCATGAAGGATTATCACGTAATGCACACACCCGGCGACTATGATTTTTTCAAGAGTTTACCAGTGACGCTTGTTCTAGAATATAATGACACCTTTGGGTTACTAATCATTACAATATTTCACTATTAACATTAACATTTGATATGTAAAATAAACCTTTTTCACAGGTTCTATAACATAATATTGGTGAATTTAATTTACATATAACATATGGTTTGCTCTTGAACATTATTTTAAAACCAATGACAGTCTGCCAGAACTCTTCCTCTAATCACTAGAAAATCTCGAATGGTCGTTATTCTTTTCAATATGTTGTGTCCATGAAAATAAATTCGCTAATTTTGCCACAAGAATATAATAACTATTTCCGATCTACAATTTGTAATTACTGAGAAAAAAATGGGGTCTATCCTATTGTACACTACAATTCTGGTTGAGCTCAACATATAAATTTCCAGTAAAATACTACTGAAAGGATGTTCATCTTAAAGAAGAAGTAGAAAAATAAGTGAAAATGTCAATGGTGTAATAAGTCAAGTACCTATTGCCTCTAATAAATAATAGTAAATGTTAAATGAGAGTTTTATCAGTATTATACGTGAATTTTACGATTACTATTAAATTAATAACCAAATTAAATATTTAGATCGTGATGGGTTCTATGTGGAAGCACAAGCAAAGATTTATTTTAGAAAAGATGACTAGCATCAATGAATGTCATACATAGGCCTTGTCATACACCTCAGTACCTTAGAACATACAATATTTTGGACTCAAAATTAACCCTAACCTTTTACATTGATAGGTCATATTGTCTGTTATACCTAAGCATTGTTAATATACAAAACTAGAAATAAATGATTTACAAATTAAAACAATACATAACGAAAATTAGCTGGCTTTGGGAACTACATACTCATTTATGCTTTGGAAAATTTATTACTTACGACATAAATGCTAAGAGGCTAATTCGAATGCGATCATAAAACAGAGTAAAAGTATAAGCTGACAATGACTGTTATTTACTTTTATTTTTCAATAGTAGACAGGGTTCTCAAATGTATCACCCAGCTTCTTATCTACAAATTAAAAGCTTCATATTGGTTTCTCCCATTTAGATGTTAAATTCTCTCTCTCTCTCTCTCTCTCTCTCTTGGATTATCAATTCTTATTGCATTTATAATCCACATCTTTTCTACAGACAGTATTACTGGCGATGTACTTCAAAATGCAATGGACCGAGCCGCGTCTGATTCTGCCAAAAAACCTGTCTCTTCTCAGTTCACGAGATACTGTGCCTGTACATTCTTCTATCTTGAAGAAAATCTGGCTTCCAGACCTCTACATCCACGAGGCGGTGGACATCAGAAACTTTGATATGATTAAGGAAGTCGAAGGAGTCAGAATTAACGATAATTATACGATCGTGTTTTCGTCTCTGTGAGTCTGCCTTCATCCTTAGTTGATTTTAAGCACTGATCAAGCAGTACGAGAAAGATTGGTGTTTTGCTGGCTCCATTAATGAGAACAAAAAGAGATGTAATTTTCTTTGAAATAAATTATATTTCATTTGCATTTGTGATATAGAATTTTTCAAAAGGCAGAGTATAATTCTATGATGTTAAGCAAGAAAGATTTTCTAATACAACTAAATGGTTTAGTACTAATATTTGTATCATTTCAGATTTCAGACACGGTTAGCTTGCCCGATGTATTTTGCCAAGTACCCTTTTGATACGCAAGCCTGCACAATGACAGTGTCTTCATGTAAGTTTCTCTCTCTCTCTCTCTCTCTCTCTCTCTCTCTCTCTCTCTCTCTCTCTCTCTCTCTCTCTCTCTCTCTCTCTCTCATAACGTGAGTCTCTTTTGAAAATGTATCTCACTTTTATTGACCTAATAAGTAAGGATTGCAGAAATGAGGTGAGTTTCTTGACTCCTAATTCGTTCAGGCGTTAATACATTTACTCTCTTATGTTCGCAGGACATTTTCAGTTAAATTTTATTTATCATAAGGTCCTTTTTCCCAAGTTCACTTAAATTTCAAGACATTTTAAGTCATAATTAATTTACTGCGTATTGTGTATTTTTTTTTTAAGTCAAGCCTCTGCAAAGATGGTTGTAGGATTTCTCTTACAGCATTAATGGAAAATTGAATTCGAATTCGCCATGGAATTGAACTTCACACATAAGCTTTTTGTGAACTTTTGTAGCGTAATTGATGAAGATAACTGGGGTTTTTTGTAAAGAATTTTCACTTGTCATTATAATATATATATATATATATATATATATATATATATATATATATATATATATATATATATATATACACACACACACACACACATATATATATATATATATATATATATATATATATATATATATATATATACATATATATATGTATATATATATATATGTATGTGTATATATATATATATATATATATATATATATATATATGCATATATATATATATATATATATATATATATATATATATATATATATATCCTTATAACATGCGCAACTGAAATCACAGCAACTGCAAAGAGCATACTTCTGATGATGCCATTTATTTCTTTATTTTGTTTCAAAGAAAATAATCCTCTGTTCTGATATTAATTCACCTTTGATACGAAGACAGTTTTCGTTATTTAAACCCAATCAGCTCCTATTAGTTACAATTTACCATTTGTTACGTAGATAACTTCGGTGAAGATGAGATAGTGCTGGAATGGATGAGTATCGGTGCCACGGCCGAGGCAGACGTCAACCAACAAGTTCCCAACTACAACTTTCACATAACGTCTAGTGAAATCACCACCCAACCCTTCTGTATTAACTGCAGCTCTTGTAAGTCCCTTAAAAATAATTAAAGAAAAAAGAGGAAGTCAAAGCTATCATTTCTACACAAAGTTTGTTTTGATTAAATATCTGTTACTACAGTGTTTGAGGTATCATATCATGAACAGGGTTAAAGGAATTTTATAACAACACCCCAGATCCGCCAGTACAGGCCAGCCACATTTTTTTCTTCTTTCTCACATTATAGATAAGGACTGACTGTCTATAATTACCGGGTGGATCAGCGTTCAGCATCAAAATCTCACTGCCAACACATTTATCTTATTCTTTCTTTAAAAACATTTTCCAGAAAACTTTCCATATACACCCAGCAGTCGTTGAATCTATATAGAACATGAAAATAATGATGAAATAGGAAAGGGTAATTCAGGTCTTGTATATTCTGGGAATTAATATAAAAAAGAACCGTTGTAATCCCTTTTTTTCATAATAGTTCACCCCAGTATAAGAAAATCCATGCATAAGTGGAAAAGTTTTAGAAATGTATATTTCCATTTGTGCATAATACATTCTTTCGTAAATGTTGTTTGTAAAAATGCTAAAAAGAAAAATATACAAATACATG
The DNA here is from genome assembly GCF_036898095.1 of Palaemon carinicauda. Taxonomy (NCBI): domain Eukaryota; kingdom Metazoa; phylum Arthropoda; class Malacostraca; order Decapoda; family Palaemonidae; genus Palaemon; species Palaemon carinicauda. The sequence goes on from NC_090730.1 coordinate 101,916,797, forward strand.
TGTTGTTTTACACCTACAGTATTTTCCGTTAATCTCTATATACATATTTCAATTTTTCGCATTTTGAATTTCTTTACTCCTATTAAATAGATTAAATGTTTTATCCAGAAAAATTACTTTGGAATTGTTACTACATCTGAGATGTCTGCATGAAAATTTTCCGTTTAGTAATAAGGATTTTTGGAAAATTATTTTCTTTCAGGATAAGATAAAAACTTTACACAAAACAGTTAACTGAGAAAAGAAAACTCATCAGAGGTCATTAACAGTTCAACACTTTCAATTTATGTCGTCGATTCCTGTTCATTTTGCACGACGATAATTTATCCCTGTAACAGTATTCACTATATCTTATCATATGCGTTTCATTTATATTTATTGAAATTCAAAAGCAAAATATTTGAACATATATTCAATCCAAATATTGTCATAATACAATTAATTTTATTTACTTTCTTTATAACACATTTATTCAACAATATTGAGTGTTTTTATCAACAATCGTATGGCTATTCTTTTAACTTTCACATCCTTTCGAAACGATACTTTGATAGCACATTAATTTTAACTTTTGGATACAAATAGATGTCATACGACACGTTTAATAACATTAAAAATTCTTTTCCTCATGTCAACAAACCAACTACTTATTATGGTTGTTTTATTCAGTCCAAATGTTTGGTAGTTCACAGACTTGTCACCTGAATTCTTCATATGAAATCAGATGCTGCCTGTCAGTTTCTTAGCTCCAACACATTCTTACTTCCAAGATCTGTAAATTCTTTTTCGCATCACTTAAGCAACATGAATAACAGTTTATTCGATGCGCTGTATTCGGTGTCTATTAACGCACAAATGCATTTCAAATAGAGTAGCGTATTATTCTAAGCTACACTGTTAAAAAAAACCGTAATTTTTTATCCGAAATTCTCCGTTAATTATACTGTTCCTAACCATATTTCATTAAGATACAGGCGACCGTAATCTTACCCTTCTTTGTTATTATCTTTTACTGGTTTTTGACTGTAATATCACTCCTTTACGTCGATATATTCATTTTTTAAACGGTGAAAATACTGGAATAAATGTTGCCAGACTTTTACCGTTTTTTTAATGCAAATTTTTAACAGTGCACCTTTGCTTAATATTTCAGGAATGGTGGCATTCAAAATAAAATCTTGATTTCACGAAAATATTTCAGGTCAATTTCATTATATAGAAAACATCAGTAGAAACCAATTGTTCCTTCCTTTTTGAAGCTTGGTTTTTAGAAGGAATTTTCTTATCTTTATATTACTTGAATATTCCATATACATCCAAAGGTTGGTTGGCTTTATATCATGCGCATTTATACCTAATACCAACTTTGTTGAGTCTTACCGATGATATACAAAATAAAATGTTGCTTCCATCTCCCCGTGAAGCCTTAAAACGTAACAACCAAGACTATGTCGAGGGGTTTACATGATAAATTTACTGCTTCATAACACCAATCAATGCTGGTATAAATTTCCTCTAGGCTTAAATCTGCGAGGATTTCGATCAGAGTAAATGCGTTTGCTTTTGCTTTCAATATTAACAACGCACTTGCCAAAATTCACTGTTGCATGTTGTCTTTCACCATACATACCTTCAAATGACAATTGACCTCCCATCTCCGGTTGTAAGAACTTACAACACTTATTACTTATAATCTACAGATTGGGACTGAAGCTACTTTTTCATAGTTCCCTTCACTTCCGCGCTTCTTGATAAGAACAGCTTCAGCCTTACTAAATACAAATGTGAATTGACTATAAGATCTATCTGTAAGAATCCTAAACTTTTTAATATTAGTCTTCTGTTTTTCGTTAGAAGTCTGAACAGCTATAAATAGGGTAGTTTTTGAGCAATTTGATGAACTTGAAATACAGAAATAGAACTAAATATCATGCTATCTTCCTAATCCAATGAATGGCATCAACTAATGTCTCTAGGTGGGGTCAGCTTATAACTAAGTGTTGTCGAAGTAAGAGAGTTGCGAGTATTGTTTTTACATCAAAATAAGATTCTAAATCTTAGGCTGTGTAAATACTCAATCTGTATAAAATTAGCTGTAAATATTGCGCTGATTCAGTTCTAAGATCTAAGCATGTGTTTAACCTCCGTTCACTTTACAAAGAAAAAAAATTCAATTCTTTGCAGAGCACAGGGTTGATGAAAACAATGACCACTTTGTTTTAACAAAAACGTAAGTGTGATCTTATATCATGAAAAATCTTCGTCTGTAAAATTACAGTTAGTAAGTCAGAGTTATTATCATTATTATTATTATTATTATTATTATTATTATTATTATTATTATTATTATTATTATTATTATTATTATTATTTAAGCTACAGTCCTCGTTGGAAAAGCAGGCTGTACAATTCCTAGTGTTCTAACTGGGGAAGTAGCCCAATGAGGAGAGAAAAGAGATGAACTATATATCAAAAGTAACAAATATAGAATATAGAATATCTTAAGTTCAGTAACAACGTTAAAATGGCCCTGTCATATGTAAACTATGAAACGAGACTTATGTCAACCTGTTCAACAGAAAAGCTTTAAAAGCAAGTAGGAACTGCGATATTATTAATATCATTCCACAATCTTGTCAGAATGGGAATAAAACATCTAGAATACTGTAGGGTTGAGCTTTATGGTGGAGAAGGCAAGACAGAATTAACTGCATACCTAGTACTACATACAGGATGTACTCCAGTGTGGGAAGATATGAATGAAAAAATTTACTACATGCACAAAGAACTAGCGACTTCTATTTAGTTCTTACTGCTATGAATTACTAATAAAATCAAATTATATACATTTTATACTTACATTAAGTATTCATTTACTCGCAGCTCCTCGTTCCGTTGCCAAAGCTTTTCTAATATTCGAAAGGCGCTATACAGGCCACCTCCTGACGATGTACTTCCCGTCGGGACTCATTGTTTCTCTGGCATGGTTATCCTTTTTCTGGCCGCCTGACGCTGTTCCAGGAAGAACAGTTTTGCTTATTACATCTCTCCTCGCTGTCGTTTCCATGCTTGGCTCCCTCGGGTAAGTAACCTTATTTATGATGTAGTTTGTTCACTAATATTTCTTTTATAGTTTAATTTTTGCGATAATTGTTAATTTCTCTCTCTCTCTCTCTCTCTCTCTCTCTCTCTCTCTCTCTCTCTCTCTCTCTCTCTCTCTCTCTCTCCCCACATATGCATCCCCCCTCTTGCAAAAAAATTGCCCTCCTGAAGCATATTGCGTATTTGTCTATTTATTCCTTCATAATTTATTTGGGTTTATGCGTTTCTTTATAGCCTACGCCCTTCTGCCTTCATGTTTCTGTTGCTTGCTACTCGTAACTAAAGAATTTTAGCTTTCCTCTGTATCTTTCTGGTAACTTCTTTTACGGTATGTCTCTCTGCTTCTTTCTATATGTGATTCTGTTGGCTCCTTTCATTCTAAGGGCAAGATTGTATGTGTCTGTCCCTATCACTAAACGTCCCTCTATTCTGGGTACTATAGCTGTTTGTATCTTTTTGACTTTCCATCTCTTTGCGCCTTTTGTCTATGCCCGATTCCTTCTCACCGGAAACAGATGTATGTGTTTACCTATGTCTGTTTGTTACTTTGGGTCTTCATCTGTTGTCCATGAGCAGACCAGTAGAGAGGCATAAAAGTTAAATAACCATATAGACCAACAGAGCGTCAAATAGGTCCTTATGATCGATGAAACACTAAGAACCTAAAGGTATTTAATTCCAGTCTAGTCGAGTGGAAAATATCATCCTGAGTTACATGGAATATTGTAGTGTAATAGGTGGACCTCTTTGTACAACATAATTTCATCACTATGCACAAAAGGATATGAAGCGTTAAGGAAACGGGTGTTCAATGGACAATTTTTTTTTAATTCCATTTCTTGATGATTGTTACTCGTTTTATGTCGCTCCGGGGGTAGTAAGCCTGTGATACCTATGCAGGTAAAATTCTCTGGTATATCACTTGCAGAAATATCCCAAGTAGAAACCTGCCTAGAGGAACTTCCATCAGGACGGCAAGGCTATCTCACCCAAAAGTAGATTTTTCCTATGTGAAAATCCCTTTTTTATGTCAGAAAAAATTTCTTTTGGTTGGATAGGGCCCAATGAAGTTTTCAAATCAATGCTCAAAATAGAAAATGTTTACAATGAAAAGGTAAAATTGGTTATCAGAGGCGAAATAGTGCATTCTTGTTCGATGACCTTCATGAGAAAAAAAACTGAATCTATTTGCTCAACCAATTACCTGTATTGATAAAAAGACCGATGTAGACATAAGAGTTGGATAAAAAAGGTGAACCGATCACCTAATACAGTGAACATTTCTCTTTCGGATATATTCAAAATAGTGCAATGTTGATGTCAATCAGTAAAAATGAGCTCGTAATCAGTGGTCAATGGGTTTTGGAAATAGACTCAAAGGCAGAATTATGAAAAAAGACTACAAGACCAGTTTACACAACATAATTGCAGTAAGAGGAAGATCACCGTAAACTAAGACTTCAAGAAGGTGAAAAGAAATTGGAAGTTATGGTGTGGTCTTCATCATTATCACCGTCTTATTGGTTGCCAAAAAATAATAATACTTTCAACAACATTCAGTTTATATGGACCCTTCTTTTTTTTTCTTTTTTTCTTTTTTTTTCTTTTTTTTACGTCAGCACGAAAATGGTATTAAAAGTTATCAGATGTCTGATCCTTTATTTCCTCATAACTTCAACACATGCACTAATTCTCGTCTAGAGAAAACACAATTGAAATAGTTTGGATGATAGAATTGATAAATGTAGTGATACCGGTGAGGTCAGTTTACCATTGTCATAGATATTCAAGTTGTTAAACTTTTAATAGTATGATTAAAAAGGTTCTAAAAAGTGCATTCACTTATAACTGAATGACATTCACACTTTAAAATAATAAATTCCTTTAAAAGAAAAATTAATCAAATTTCATTAAAAAAAAAAAGATCGATTAAATGTTGATACCCAACAAGAGCATCTACATCTACAAATAAAATATTAGTGACGGATTTAGCATCCAGGTGGTATTTCCAGCACTTATTTACAAAATTTGAGCAGCACACCAAAATGTGATCATCTGACAGAACATGTTATAAGGAACAGATTCTCGTCCCTACATTTCTAGAATATATTCATGTGTGAGGAGCGTGTGATCGATCCCCAACATGGCTGGAGAGGAGGTTGTTAACCATATGTTTTGGTAAGGTTGTAAATTGGTGTTGCTATCTGACAGAAAATTGTTCACACAAGATTTCATACCTTGTGAATTTTTACAGTTCCCTTTTCATATCCATAAGCCCTTGGGCTTATAGCATCTTGCTTTTCCAACTAGGGTTGTAGCTTAGCTAGTAATATATATATATATATATATATATATATATATATATATATATATATATATATATATATATATATATATATATATATATATATGTATATATATATATATATATATATATATATATATATATATATATATATATATATATACGGCATAAAGAGAGTGAAAAAGTTTCGATTGAGATAGGTGTTAGACAGGGACAAACCATCTTTCCTAAATTATTCCCAGCATGCCTAGAAGTAGGTTTGTGAATTTGGATTGGGAAAATGTAAAAATTAATATTAATGAGGAATATTTTAACAATTTAAGATTTGCAGATGACATAGTTGTGTTTAGTAAATCATGGGAGGAATTACAAAAGATGATAGAAGATTTGAACAGAGAAATCAGAAATGTAGGACTGAAAATGAATATGAGTAAAACTAAGATAATGTTCAATGAAACTGCTGAGAGACAACAAATAAGAGTTATGGACGAACCTCTAGAGATTAGTAATGAATATACGTGCTTAGGGCAGACAGTAAGTGTTTCTCTAGGTTATGAGACCAAAATTGAAAAAAGGATATGCATGGGATGGAGAGCATTTGGTAAATAAAAAGAGATTATGAAAATTAAAATGCCACTTTCCCTAAGAAGAAAGGTATTTCATGAGATGATCCTACCAGTATTAACTTATGCATCAGAAACTTGGATCCTTACTAAAGCCTTAGAACTTAAGCTAGTTGAAGCTGAAAGAGCTATGGAAAGAAAAATGATGGGAATAACACTAAGAGACAGAAACATGTAAGATGAAGAAATGAACATGGACAAAACATATAATGAGAATGAAACACAATAGATGGACATTAAGAATAAAAGAATGGGTCACTAGTGATTGTAAAAGAAGCAGGGGAAGGAAAAGGCGGCGATGGATTAACGAACTAAGAAAGTTTGCAGGTGTGAACGGGTACAGAAAGACCATAAATAGATGCGAGTGGAAGGACATGTCTGAGGCATTGTTCTGCAGTGGACTAGTAACTTATGACGATAATATATATATATATATATATATATATATATATATATATATATATATATATATATATATATATATATATATATATATATATATATATGTATGTATATATATATATATATGTATATATATATATATATATATATATATATATATATATATAAAGAGAGAGAGAGAGAGAGAGAGAGAGAGAGAGAGAGAGAGAGAGAGAGAGAGAGAAAGAGAGAGTGTGTGTGTCTTTAGTAACTAAGAATGTTTACAGGTGTGGACTGGTACAGAAAGACCATAAACCGGCGCATTTGGAAGGACATGTCTGAGGCCTTTCTCCTGTAGTGGACTAGTAATTTATGACGATGATATATAATGTATATCATCATCATCATCTCCTCACGAAGGGCCTCGGTTAGATTTCACTAGTTGTCTCTATCTTGAACTTTTAATTCAATACTTCTCCATCCATCGTCTCATATTTCGCGCTTCATAGTCCTTAGCCATGTAGGCCTGGGTATTCCAGCTCTTCTAGTGCCTTGTGGAGCCCAGCTGAACGTTTGGTGAACTAACCTCTCTTGGGGAGTGGGAAGAGCATACCCAAACCATCTCCATCTACCCCTCATCATGATCTTATCCATATATGGCACTCGAGTAATCTTTCTTATAGTTTCATTTTTAATCCTGACCTGCCATTTAACTCCAAATATCCTTCTTAGGGCTTTGTTTCTCAAATCTACTGAAGCTTTTGGAGATTATTTCATTGTCATACCATGACTCATGTTCATAGAGTAACACCGATCTCACTAAACTGATATATAGTATGATTTTTATATGTAATTCCAGGCGATTTGATTTCCAAATTTTACTTAACCTAGCCATTGTCTGATTTGCCTTTTTCAATCCTTCACTAAACTCTTATTCTAAAGACCCTGTATTGGAGATCATAGTTAATAAATACTTAAATGATTCTACCTCATTAATTCTTTCTCCTTCCAATGATATTTCATCTTCTATTGCATACTCCATTCTCATCATCTCTGTCTTTCTTCTATTTATCTTCAGCCCAACCTCGTGTGATATTTCAGGCATTCTGTTAAACAAGCATTGTAAATCCTTTGGTCTTCTACTAACACGGACCGCATCATCAGCATACTCTAGGTCTGCTAAATTCCTATTACCAATCCAGTCCAATCTTTCTCCACCAATTCTGACTGTTCTACGCATCACAAAATCCACGAAGAGGATAAGCAACATAGGTGACAAAGCATTCCTTTTGAGAACTCCGCTGTTCATTGAAATTCATTTGATAATACTCCATTAACATCAACTTCGCACTTGCTATGCTCATGAACAGACTTAATCAAATTTACATATTTGAGATTAATTGCATGATAACGCAGGACTCTCCACAAAATTGGCCGGTGCACACTATCAAAGGCTTTTTCATAGTCCACAAATGCCATCAAAAGGGGATCTCTATATTCTACGCATTGCTGTACAACATATCACAAAATGAAAATTTGATCAGTGCAACTTCTACCTTTTCTAAATCCTGCTTGTATATCTCTCAGCTTTTAATAAATCTTTCTCTCCAGTCTCTTTAGAATAAGCATACTATATATTTTCATAACAACTGACGTAAGTGTTATACCTCTTTAATTATTAAAATCAATCAGGTCTCCTTTTTTTTTTTTGCTATTTTCACCAACACTCCTAAGTCCCATTCACCAGGTTTTGCCTCTTCATGCCACATTCTACAAAATAATCTTGTTAGTCGGGGAGTCACTTCATTTTCGGCCAGTATCATCTCGGTATTTATTCCATCGTATCCCAGGGTTTTCCGTCTCTAGTTTTTCTAGGATAGCTCCAACTTCTAACACACTGAATTCATTCATGGGTACATCAAGGTCTTCATCAGCTTCAGGTATATCAATAAAATTATTCCCTTCACATCTCCTATTCATAACCTCATTAAAATGTTCCATCCAACGTTATCTTTATTCCTCTTCTGTTGCTATAACAGAGCCGCTTTCTTCTTTGCCCCAGTCGAGATTTCATTAATAATTCTATGAGCAATTCTTACATCATAGCCACTTCCTGAATTCATAGCTTTGTCAGCCTCATCTCCTTTACCGTCTAAATACTCTCTCCAGTCATTCCTGGAATTTCTTTTGACCTCACTGTCAATACTGGAATACTTAGCATGCTCTACCTTGTAGTTTTCAGTACTTCCTCGAAAACTTTCAACAATCAATTTCTGTCTTTGTCTCCTTTTCATAGTATCCCAAAAATCATTTAATATCCATGGCTTTCTCCTTGTTACTGCATGTCCCCGGACTTCACTACCAACTCATTGATATATGTTTTTAATATCACACCATTCTTTATTAATTGTCTGTTCTTCGTCTCTTAAAGTCTTTAAGACTGCAAATCGATTCCTACATTTAATTGCAAATCTTTCTCTGTGATCTTCTTCTAAAAGCTTAGTTTTATCAAATCTAGGTATTCTATCCATCTTTCTGTTGGGTGCTTTCAGTTTTAACTTAAGTATGGCAATAAGGAGCTGGTGATCACTACCAATATTTGCACCTCTATAGCTTCTTACATTTCTCAAAGTTTTCTTTCTCTCTTTATTGATGGTAATATGATCTATCTGATTTTTGAAATTGCCACATGGTGAAGTTCATGTATACCTGTGGATGTTCTTGCGTTGAAAAAGAGTGCCTCTAATGACGAGATTGTTTGCTGAACAGAAACTTATGAAATCTGCTCCATTTTCATTGCCTCTTCGCCAAGACCCTTGACACCCATCACATTCTCTATACCTTGATTATTTCTTCCAACTTTAGCATTGAAGTCACCAATCGAAATTTTTCATATATTTCAGGGATCTTATCTATTACCATCTGCTTTTCTTCATAGTATTCGACTTACCTTTCTTCAGGGTAATCATTTGTTGGGGCATAGCAAACCATATTACTCAAATTGCACTGCTTTGATTCGAACTTTGCTAGTAACAATCTACTATTTACAGCTCTCCACTTGGTTAATGCCTTTTCTGCTCATGGTGTCATCATCATTCCTACCCCTTCTCTTCCAACTCCATCTGATCTTCCTGAATAGATACAATATATATATTGCCTTGGTCTGAAGTTTCCTTGCCAATCCCCTTATAACGTGTTTCACTTATGGCCAAGATATCCAAACTATATTTCATAAATTCACTGTCCACTAGCTGTAACTTCCCAATCTGATTCATGGTTCTAACATTCCAATTACCTATTTTTAAATTTTTCTTTAGTTTTTATAAACCGGGAGATTCTTAGCACCCAGCTACGCCCGGGACTGGGGCCATTCAGTCATCTTCTCTTTCCATGACTGACTAAATCCATAGAGGATTCATTGGCTAGATACATCAAAGGATAGCCAGTGCCTTGTGATGCGCAGTGTCTATCTAACTAAGGCAAGTGACCCCTGCTGGTCCGTAATAATTCTAGTAAGATCAACTGACAGACATCAGGAGTAAAAGCCGAAGAGACAGTTTGTCCATTGCCTTAAACCCAATCCGTCACCCGGCTGCCAGTGACTTCATCGAGATTTAGGGGGGGCCATCTCCTCCACACTCAATGCTCACATTACTCCGCCGAGTTGCTCATCCGCTTACACAAGTATAACCGTTGGCAAACATGGATTGCTAGGATATACCGCCCAGCACGGTATCATAAATATATATACTGTATATATATATGTATATATATATATATATATATATATATATTTATATATATACATATATATATGTATATATATATACTGTATATATATTTATGTATATATATATACATACATATATATATATATATATATGTGTGTGTGTGTGTGTGTATAAAGTGTACGTGTGTATGTCTTTAGTGAAAGAGTTTCCCATAACCTAAGTTTTAAAACTGTAATTATATATACTGCCTAGCACAGTATTATATATATATATATATATATATATATATATGTATATATATATATATATCTGTGTGTGTGTGTATAGTGTGTGTGTGCGTGTGTCTTTAGTGAAAGGGTTTCACATAACCTAAGGTTTGAAACTATAATTTTATAATCTGGATATTACGTAAAGTAATTAGAATTAGCCTCTACTGTACTTTGAATAGCAGCATATTTAAAAAGTAAAGATCAGGAATGAGGTGGATGAATGATGATTGAGGAGGTGGAAAACTTGAATTAAGGTTTATCGAGTGGGTGTGTTTTAGCATAGGAGGCAAATTTCATTAGGAGTTATGATATCAGCAAGAAGAGTTTTTAACAACGTTTTAGGAATAAAAAAAAAAAAAAATAAAAACATTGAATGAATAAGATATTGAAGACAATAATTCCGCATATTTGTTAAATGTCATTAAAGAACTCAAATGAAGACAGGTACTGAAAGCGAGGGAATGAAGTGAGAATCTAAGACTTTTGCCTATGGAATAAAAAGGCATTTCCTTGTAAGATTGATAAACGATGAAACTATTGGCAGCCTCGTCTAATTGACCATGACCATGAGTATTTTTAGAGTGCTGAAAGATTTTTCCATCCATCAGTTTAGCAGTCAAGAAGGCGAGTACCTCGGTACCTTCAATACCAGTCGTGTGTGTAGATTGCCGTACCTTATGTAAGACACGGGCTCTTGCCGCTGGGCAGCCCGTAAGAATACCAGTCTGAAAGGAGTAGAACATGTAGGCTACACCGAGGTTCTCCTCAATATAATACTAAGGCATGTAATTAAGTGATATGACTAAAGAAACAGTGAGTGATTTAAGAATAATTTTGATGGAAATGGCTTTTTTTTAGTTGAAAGGCATATCTCAAGAAAGATAAAAGATACATATATTTCTCTATACGCATTGCCATGCTAACCATATTCCCCACCTGTGAAAGGACACCATTTAAGTGAGAGATGGGAAAAAGCTTAGAAGAATAATTGAGAACCAAGTTATAGAATGTTAATTATCACTAAGAAGATCAGAGTAACGATCGCAAATATTAGCAACATAGATGAAAAAATAAAACGTCTACCACGGGCTAAATCTTTCTAGGCCGAAGCAGTACTGCCACCAGGTAATTCCACCTCCCTTTTGGGTAACGTTAAATCCTTCCCTACAGATTTAACCACGCTAGAACGCAAGGTTCTGTTAGGTATCGTCATACAGAGATAGGAAACTCTTACCCTTCAACTAATTGTAATAAGGGGAAAATGATAGGAATGAAAATAGAAGTATGTTTGAAGGAAAAAGAAAGTCTGTTATATATCAGAAATTAATAATCATAAGGGATCATTTTCAGATTGGTTTACTGAATTTACACTGTCTATTAAAGAATATAGCTACCAGTGGTATTAGCACAATAGGCATTTGGTGCCTTACACAAGAATCTGTGATGCAATATCTAAACAGTATTATAGAACTTAAATTCCATTTTATTTCAGGCAACGGGCACCAGAAACCAGTTACTTGAAAGCTGTAGATGTCTGGCTGATTTTGTGCATCACTCACGTTGCCTTAGCATTGTTCCAGTTTGCCGTTGTTCTCACGTAAGTTGCCATCTATTTTTTCAATTTTACATATGATCAAAGAACTTAAAGAATACTAGAAATATGACTGGGCCTCATGTACCTCCGAGTAATGGTAAATCTTCACAGATATTTCACAATATTATGCATTTCTGGTTGTCTGTTAAAGCAGTGACTTTAGAAGTCTAAACACATTAAATATTCATTACTGGATTAAAACATTTCAATTGTAAGTCAATTTCCTTGTTCGAGGTAAATGTTTTTTTTTCCATCCTTAGACTAGACAAAAAGATATTGTATTCAAGCATCACTTTTTAAATTTTATGCAGACTAAAACTCATGTTGGTGTTTCAATCTGGATTCTGGAAGAGGGAAAATTTTGGACTAAAAGATATGAAATTGCAAGGCAAAAATGGCAGGCTTCATTTGCAACATTTAAACCTATTTATAAACACTATAGGGATTGCTGTTTTGTTAATAACTTGTAAGTAAAATCTTCAAATACAAGAAATGGAATATATTGCATTCCCTCTGGCACTCTTTATAATTAGGAAAAGTTTCAACCCCATGGCCATATTAAGAATTGTTTCCTGTTTTATATGATTTTCCACTATTTTGCGTGTTGTGCTAATAAAAATAAGAGAAAGACACAGGTTTATACAACATTTCTTTTCTTATAGATCAATTGATAAACTAAATATAAAACAAATGTAGTTAGCCAAAAAGTATAGGAGAATATACGGCAATCATGTCATGTAAATTCATCAATCGATCAGGCAATTTGTTGACATTCATGTTTAGAAATACTCTGTCTAGAAATTTGTAAGTGGTTCATATTCTCAATGCCAAATTAACCCCTATGAAACCACCAAACCTCTGTCCGGCATTGGTATGCTCTTAATCTGACGCTGTCAATTCTTCGTTGTCTTCACAAAAGGATCAGGCGCCAGCGGGATTGGAGTGCTGGGCGTGTTTTCTCGGAAAAGGTTTGTGTACTGATTATTTCAACTTTAATTACTGAAACGACTTTATGATATACATTTGCCTTTATAAGTAAACAATCAATTAATATACGTGTAATTTCATAGTGTCGAAATTGTAATTAAAAATTCTCAGAATTCCTTCCATACGGTTATGCTCATCAAAAGAATTCAGATGAATAATATTCAGAAATAACATTGGCAGTCAGTCAAAGGAGACTAGTGTATTTTTCACTCCTTTCATATAAAAAACTGTTTCCTTAGATTATAAAACTAATCAGCTCCGAAAGGTTAACAGATAATCTTAAAATATAACCTAAAAGTTTATGAGCAAATTTTCGTAATATGATTTTATTGACATTTGAGAGACGCTTTTACTTTATCTCAGAAAATATCTTCAGTGACAGGATTCGAATCACCTATCCATCATGGTTACACTAACACTTTTCTTTCAGGCTCTTATTCCAAGGGGTAACATTCTCACTGTTAGTACCTCCCACACGGAACCCCACCCATATCGCCCCAACAGCACCTCGATTTATACAGTGAAGAATACTTCCCCCCTTAGCATCCATGGAGGTCCTACATTAAAGGAAGATAAATACCATCCCAAACTTCGTCAAGCACTTCAGGAGCACATGGTAGAGAGAATAGGGCAAATTGGACTGCCCATTCTATTTGCCGTATGCTGCTTGATTTATTGGCCATGCTATCTGTCCTAAAAATCTAATTATTACTGTTAAGATAAACAAGAGAGGTTTAGTCTTTAAAATATTTTATATTTTTCTCATTAAATGTGCCTTTTTTCTCTAACACCCATTTCTCTGTTAATAAGACTACTGTATTTTTTCTCAAGTTTGAAATAAAGATTTTGCCTACTTACGGCTTTACTTTTTACCACAATAAGCATTGAGAAAAAAATTAAATATAACATGTAGCCTATATTAAATGCTCTTCAAATATACGCAAATCTAATTTGTATAAGTTTCAAAAATTCTGTTTTCCTCTTTTAGAGAATTGTTAAAAAACGTCAATAATTTTAGAATTCAAGCCATAATCTTTAACTGATGAACTTAACACTTGATAAAACAACATAAAGTTCCCCCAATAAACGACCATTATTAAAGATTAGTGTTGTTCAATATATATATATATATATATATATATATATATATATATATATATATATATATATATATATATATATATAATTTATATATATATACATATATGACTAGCTAATCTACAACCCTAGTTAAAAAAAACAGGATACTAAAAACCTAATGGGTCCAACAGGAAAATAGCCCAGTGAGGAAAAGAAATAAAATACAAGTGAAGTAATGAACAATTAAAATAAAATATCTTAAGAACAGTAACAATATTCAAATAAATCTTTCATATATAAGCTATAAAAACTTAGAAATAAAAGAAAGCGAAAGAAAAATAAGATAGAATAGCGTGCTCGAGTGTACCGTCAAGCAAGAGAACTGTACCCTAAGAAAGTGGAATACCATGGTACGGATTTTGGAGTGTCCTTCGCCAAGAAGAGCTGCTTACCATATCTAAAGAGTGTCTTTAACCATAACTAAGAGAAGAGTATATATATAGTATTATAATGTATGGATCCCGGGTCTGAGCACCCAAAAATATATTATATGATTATGACTCTCTGGTCTGGGCACTAACAAAATATACAATACTACAGCTCGTGACTGGGAACCAAACATATAATATTGTGTATACTGCGACTGGTAAGTTATTTAACCTCTCGGATTTCCAAATTACCTTGTTTGCTTTTACAATAAAATTGTTGCACTTTAAAACATTAATACCCGAATTCTGAGACCGTTAACTACCTCCCAGACAACAATATATCAAACACTGAATATCCAAAGGTCTCTTAACCACTCTCAAAACTAAACTGGGTAATTACTTTGAAGTATGGTAAACACTTATCTAACTCTCACTGTGGTCCTTAAAAAGAATCGAGCAGAAATCTGATCTCAAATAGTGATGATTGGAATCATACACTCGTTATAAAAATAAATATATTCTATATAAATTACAACACTTTGGAAAGGATTTACATAATAAAATAATTCACTGGAAAAATGAAATCTGAACAAAACTAAGAATAAGACAAAAATATTACGATTTGAAATTATATAACTTGACTTGAAGTATTATATCTGAATAAACCTTAAACCTTAGAAAAGAAATAATGCAATGAAAATAGTACAAATATTTGAAATAATTCTGAAATAATTCAATGTTTCAGTTTGACTCTTAATGAAAAATAGTTAACCAGATCACTTTTCAACGTATTCTGCTTACTGGGCCGTTTACAAAAAACTATATACAATGTCAACACTCACCCTAATACAATGAATACAATAATCACCTTTTAGTCTTGCATGACACACAATTTGCTTTGGGGCACAGAGTCGCTTAGGATAGGACACACTAGAACGAACTGAACACTTCCGACGAATAACACTGGGGTACTTGTAGGAGAGAGATTGGAAAGGCTGCGGTTCTAA
Organism: Palaemon carinicauda; assembly: GCF_036898095.1. Taxonomy (NCBI): domain Eukaryota; kingdom Metazoa; phylum Arthropoda; class Malacostraca; order Decapoda; family Palaemonidae; genus Palaemon; species Palaemon carinicauda. Next base: position 101,932,304 of record NC_090730.1, read on the forward strand.
CTCAATCTCTATGTCTGTCTGTCTCTGACTCAACCTTGGGTCCTCTATATATATCAGATTTGGCGAATTCCCGAAGGTTCAAGGATCGGGTTCTGGTAGCGTGGGGGGCTGTGCTTTGCATCAAAGTTTCCAACTAGATAAAAATCTCAAGAGGCAAAATCAAAAGTTTTAGGCAACTCTCAGACATACCTCAACACACCCGCGAGACAACTTCCCCTGTTAGCTCCGCTCTCCCATTGTCCTCGAAATAGAAAAAAAAAAAATTACATCCTCTCACTGGGAATTCTGGAATTTTCAAAAACACGTATCACTGAACATTCTCTCTCTAGCACAGTGATTCTTAAACTGGGGGGCGCGCACCCCCCCCCCCCTAGGGGGGCGCCAGGAGCTTTCAAGGGGGGTGCAAGTCGTTAAAATAGTAACAATGAAAATAAAAATGTAGTAATTATGATGGCTTTTGTTTTACAATACTACATAAATATGGATAAATCAATTACTAAGGAGGATGTGTAATATTTTTTGATGTGGTCATGATCCATGAATGATTGTATTAAGAGTAAAATTATGTTTATTTTTGCAGTAATTTGTATTTTTCCAGTATTTTCTATCAGTGTAATAACTGTAATCTGTATAATGCTAAAACAGTTTGAAAAAAGATCATGATAAAATTTTGTTTCATCATAATATATTTATTTTACCCATTTTCTATGAACAATGTTTATTTTATTGAAATAATACTTTCTACTTTGGCAGAAATTTCTAGGGTGGGGAGGGGGGGCATGGGGTCCATGCTTAATGCAGAAGGGGGGCGCAAGGCAAAAAAGTTTAAGAACCACTGCTCTAGCATGATGCAATACTTCATAAATTATAAAAGAATATTACCTAAGCCCTTGTTCCTATCTCACATGAATCCTACAAAACTTTCAAATAGACTACATAAGACTTCTTAGTAAACATACGTGAAAAAAAAAAATTAATTCTTTACAAAAAAATGCATAAATTACATATTATAACTTGAATAAAGAATATAATGAAATTCACGACAAAACTCTTACATAATTTACACAAAATACTTATATCTACATGAGAGGGGCTCATTTTACGGGCTGGGTAACATCTCTTCTATGCACAAATGAAAACAATTTATGAAATATGAATCAAAATATGATTAGACTACGATATTTACTCTACACTAGACCAGCTTTATAAGAATATATATATATATATATATATATATATATATATATATATATATATATATATATATATATATATATATATATATATATATGTGTGTGTGTGTGTGTGTCTGTGTGTGTGTGCATGTATGTGTGTAGGCTATTATGGACTACATAATACACACACACACCACACTATCACTCTAGAAATAAAATGACTGAGTTTCCTACCATATAATATCGATAAAAGCTGATCTTTATCATAATTATGATTCTAAGTTATGAATGTTATTATGCTTAAGTTTACCGTATGGTAGAATGAAGATGCAATACTTCATAAATTATGAAAGAATATTACCTAAGCCCTTGTTCCTATCTCACATGAATCCTACAAAACTTTCAAATAGACTGCGTAAGACTTCTTAGCAAACATACGTGAAATAAAAAATTAATTCTTTACAAAAAAATACATAAATTACATATTTTAACTTGAATAAAGAATATAATGAAATTCACGACAAAAGTCTTACGTAATTTACATAAAATACTTATATCTACATGAGAGGGGCTCATTTTACGAGCTGGGTAACATCTCTTCAATGCACAAATGAAAACAATATATGAAATATGAATCAAAATATGATTAGACTACGATATTTACTCTACACTAGACCAGCTTTATAAGAATATATATATATATATATATATATATATATATATATATATATATGTGTGTGTGTGTGTGTGTGTGCGCATGTATGTGTGTACTATGGACTACATAATACACACACACCTCACTCTAGAAATAAAATGACTGAGTTTCCTACCATATAATATCGATAAAAGCTGATCTTTATCATGATTATGATTCTAAGTGATGAATGTTATTATGCTTTAATTTACCGTATGGTAGAATGGAGACTGAATTTTATGACATAAGTCCTGGCAGCACAGACATGATAATGTTAAAGAGACTTTTTTGGCGATGAGCGAAATCTAAAGCAACGGGGGAGGTAGGTTAATAATGAGCGCACGTGAACGACCATTGAACAATTTCGTACTAGTACCACTGCGTCATCACATGATACATACCTGTGTTTTCTTTCAGGTTTGTGGTTATTTCACACTTAGTCCAGCAGATCTGTGAAATATTCTGGTAGTTTTGTGCCTTTGATGATACAAGCATGAAATTTAGTACACAGTTATAGCATACTCTTAAGAAACATTTTGGATATAGGGACATTTCAGATTACCCCTAGGGTCACAATGGTGGCCATTTTACCAAATGGTTGTCACGAATAACTAAACTCTGCCTACAAGGTCAGCAAAGTCATATGTGCTTGGTGCAAAAGACAATGTATTGATTATAATATGAACTACTATGCACATGCTTTATTATCTGTTTCATACTTGACTAAAAATATGCATCTACGGTGGCCTATGAGGGGCATAGATAACAGCTTACCATAACAATAATGCATGGCTGGAATAGAAGCTTTGAAACATAGTCATGTATCTGAAATTCTGAATGACACCTGAATATTGGTCCTGGAAATATAAATGGATAAAAAAAATCAAACTTGGTGAAAGATACTTAGACCCCATGAATATCTCCATTAATAATTACCTACCAGTAGCTAGGAATGTCGCGACTAAATGCACAATTTGCGAAATTGGTATTGATGTACTCTCTGTATTATTTTTTATAATTGCATAATAGAAATGTTGAAACTACAATGGTGTGTTCCTATTGATTTGGGTTTAATATGGTCCTGAACAGGGCAAAGAAATAATGTATGGTGGCCCATAGGGGACATCAAGTGCCAGTCACCCAAATCTTTATTATGTATATAATTATGCATCTCCTCTGGGTTGGGGTTCAGTATTTTAACTCTTTTTTTCTGTTTTCAGGTGATAAACCCACTGTAGTGTAGCCATAGAGTAATCCCCTACTTGACTTGGTGTTGGTTCGAGACAATGGCCAAGAATTTCTAACTATTAGACCCCACCAGGAAGGGACAAATACGACTGTTATATCAATTAGTCAAACAGACTGGAACCTATGTGTGTTGTGTCAGATGGACACCACTGAACCTCTTCATTGTCCAGCTGACTCCAAGCGAAGCACAAGAGGATCTGGATACCAGAATCTTGCAGACAACCTTCTCAGGTTTAGTGAGATCTACTGCGTTCAAAATCTCTTGACATGTCCCGCTTGGACAATGGTGAGGGTATTGAGTCCACCTTACAGCACCACAGGGCTAAGTGGCATGATTCATACAAATTATAATACAACAAAACTCAATTGACTCGGGCAGAAAAGAGGAAAACAACCAGTTGCGATACCGACGGCGTGACACCAAAGTTTCCCAGTCAGAGTGTGGACCGCTCAGAGACACTGCTCAAAACGTGTTTCTTTTGTAACAAGCCAGCAGGTAACAAGTCTCTGCTCATACCTTCTACATTCAACTTGGACAGACAGGTCAGGAAATGTGCTCTGAAACTAGAAGACAAGTCATTTATTGCTAAACTGAGTGCTGGTGATATGAAGGAACAAGATGCCCTGTACCATGTGAAGTATCTGGTTTCCCTCTATAACAAAGCAAGGGACACAGAGAGGAGTTTGGATGACCAGGATGATATCAATCATGGCATAGCTCTTGGAGAACTGGTGTCCTACATCGATGATGCCCGCATAGACTCTCATGTGGCACCAGTATTGAAGCTGGCAGATCTAACAAGTTTGTACAGCAACCGGCTGAAACAGCTTGGAACAGTCTTGCCTGGACGTGTCCACTCGACCAAACTCAAGTACCGGATCATGGTATATTTTCCAGACATGGAGGAGCACAAACCTGGCCGAGATGTTCTGCTTGCTTTTAACGAGGACATCGGGTCAGTCCTTCACAAGGCCTGTGAACATGATGCTGATAGTGATGGTGTTCATCTTGCTAGAGCCGCGAACATAGTCCAAAGAGATATGATGAAGATGAAGACAGCTTTCAGTGGATCATTTGACGCCTTCTGTCAAGAATAATCCATGCCAAATTCTCTCCTAGCACTAGTTTCTATGATCCTGAATGGTCCCATGATCCAAGAGCAATCAGGCCACTCATCTGCATCAACAACGTCTCTTACAATCTCACAGCTCCTCATGTTCAACAGCTACGCACACCGCCAACAGAGTATGAATATTGAGTCTATCACGCATGGCCAAAATCAGGAGACCCCCTTGCCTATGTACCTGGGAATGCTGATGCACACAAAGACTCACAAACGAGACCTGGTTGACACTCTGTTCCACTTGGGTTTCTCCATCTCCTATGATAGGGTGTTAAACATCTCCACGGACTTAGGAACAATATCTGCCATTTCTTCCAGCAGGAGGGTGCATTTTGCCCACCTGAACTCAAGAGTGGTCTATTCGCTACTGCCGCAGGGGATAACATTGACCACAATTCAAGCTCGACTAGTGCTCAAGACTTGTTCCACGGCACTGGCATCTCGCTCTTCCAGCACCCAAGTAATGAAGTGCGTGGAGTTCAATGGCCACGAGTAACCGTCTCAGATGATGTTACTACAACAGCAACCACTGCATTCCTGCCAGAGTCATACACCACTGTACCTCCAGTGTTTCTTGGCAAACGTGAACCACCAATACCCAAGCTGGCTGGTCCCAACAGAAGTGACTGCCAGCTGATCCCCCAAGCAATGCAGGTGGAATACAGGAACGCTACAAAAAATATTTTATCTGAATGTTGTACATAATCCGTATTCATTTATGTGCCTCATTCTCTTGTTAGGTCTGTGCAGTGCTGAGTTCCTGTCTCTTGTTAGTTGTGTTGATAATTTCTTGTCATTTTGACAGGTGGCTAAAGGAGACGAGACTGTGTCATGGGCTGCATGTCGTGCCAGCAAGCAGTCCATTCCAGAGGAACCAGCGTGTAGCGTGACCCTCACTTCATTTCTGCCTCTCTTCTATGACCAAGCCAAGTCCGTAGCTATGATTCGTTACTCCATGGGCGTCATCAGGACATTTGGTCGACTCCACATTGAGATTGCTGCACTTAAAACTCTGGGTGATCTTCTAGATAGCAGTGGATGGGCTGAAGCTCTGGTGCAGGCAGGAGTTACTACAGCTGGTACTGCTGATTCCTTCCAGAAGGCTGCCCATGTTACACGCACTCGGCGAGCTCACCAGGTCAAAGCCAGTAGCCTCTATCTTCTGCTACAGGAAACCTTTAGCCAAGGAGCAAATAAGGGACAGGATCTGGAAGACTGGTGTACTGAACGTGTGCAGGCTAGTCCACAGTTCCACTTCTGGTGGGTCATTCTACAGCTGGAACTGACTGCCCGAATCTACGTCAGAACTTTCCATGACGGGAACTTCCTGCTATACATTGTTGCCCTGAGCAAGATTGTCCCCTGGTTCTTCGCATTGGGTCATACCAACTACGCCAGGTGGATACCAGTTCACCTGTGCAACACAGTGACACTAGCGACCAAACATCCAAGCATATACAAGCAGTTTCTTGCTGGCAACTTCACAGTAAAGAAGACCATTTATGTGTTTTCTGCAATGGCCTATATACCAAGCCCACGAACAGAATAACGCATTAGTTAAGGGTGACGGAGGAGCTGTAGGCCTGACAGAGAATCCCGCTGCATTACGGCGCTGGATGGTGTCTGGTTAAGAGATGGCTAGAGTGATCGCTGGCCACATCAGAGACCAAGAAGGCTGATCACAAATACCACGAGCAGACCAAGCATACACAGGTAGCCTTTGCTAGAGATGTGCGTTTACTCACTCAAGTCATGGGGGAGATGGGCAACCCATTTTGTGATGACAGCAAGGATCTCCTGGTGCTAGACAGCAGAGACCTGGCAGACCCAGCAGTTATCAACACTGTACGTAAGATCAAGAAGCTGGGACAAGAACAGCATGATTCCTATGTCCATGAGAGACTTGTCAACCAGACAAAGCCAATCACTAACCTAATCAATCAAGAGAAACAACTTCCCTCTTTTCAGCCGACCTCCAGTCAGAGATAAGTCAAGAACACAGCTGCAGGTGTCATCTCTGAAGAACGACTGCTCCCTGTTCTCTAGGTTGTTCATTGCGTCCCAAATACGTGATGGAGATCTCAATGAGTTCTTTGCACACAAGAACCAAGCATAACCCCCTGCACTGTCACACAAGGGCAAGATGAGGCTTGGAACAAAATCTGATCTGGTTGGCTGCTTAAAAGATCTGGTCCGTCCACAGGAGATTGCTGCTACCGCTGCTGCTGCTGCTAGTCCAGCAGTTGAAGTCATCATACTTGATAGTGCAGCAATCATCAATATGCTGCCACCGGGCCCAGCAAAGACCTTCAAATACTATGCATCACAAGTTTTCTTGCCCTACATCACATCTCAGCTGTAGCATACCAGCAGGATGGATGTTGTCTGGGATGAATATCTCAAAGAGAGTTTGAAGGCAGGCACTAGGAAGAGGTGAGGCAAAGGCATCAGAAGACGAGTCGAGCCATCTAGCTCCATTCCTGGACACTGGTAGACCTTTCTTCGCATGGATGAGAACAAGATCGAGCTGTTTGACTTCCTGGCCACCAGGATAGCAACAACAGACACAGACAAACAAGTCATCAGCACCCACTACAAAGATGTGGTTTATACATAGGCCCGAGATGTTGCTGGCCTTGCCCTTTGTAGTCACGAGGAGGCTGATACAAGAATGCTACTTCATTTCATGTTGAAGACGTTGTGAGGCAGGGATACAGCAAAGTGTCGATCCGCACAGTAGACACTGATGTCGGGGTTGTTGCAGTGATAGAAGCTGGACGTCTGGATATTGATGAGCTCTGGGTTGCCTTTGGCACAGGAAAGAACTTCAGGTTCATGGCCGCTCATGAGATGGCTGTAGCACTGGGACCTAACAAGTGTTAAGGGTTTTCATTCTTCCATGCCCTCACTGGATGTGACACTGTTTCACTTTTCGGAGGCAGGGGGAAGAAAAAAGTATGGGAAACTTGGAAAGCCTGTGATGAGGTTACTGATATCACTAGCATCCTGTGCCTTGGCTGCCTCGCCAACTTCTTCAGCCATAGATGACCACATGGATGCACTGGAGCATGAGTGTCGCAAGCACCTGTTCACCCAGACTGGCAGATCAATAGATGCTCTCCCACCAACTCGAGAAGCCCTGAAACAGCACATCAAGAGAGCTGCTTACCAAGCCAGCTACTGTTGGGGCCAGATGATGGTATTCACACCAGAGCTCCCATCGCCCAGTGACTGGGGGTAGGTTCACACCGATAATGGTTGGGACATATACTGGACAACCCTCCCAGAGGCAACTGAGGCATATCGGCAACTACTAAGGTGTGGCTGCAAAAAGGAATGCAGAGGACAGTGCAAGTGTGCCAAGGCTGCACTCCAGTGAACAGCTCTGTCACTGTGGTGGAGAGTGTACGAGAGTAGAACCATGCATTGGGACAAGAGAAATCACAAATGCTAATTACATGTTCATCAATGCATATAGTAGATTTTGTTACCAGGATCTAGATGTTCCACTGTATAATTTTGACTCTTTCTGTATATTTGTATATTTTTATAATTTTGTATAATGTAAGTTGATGTTAGGTTCAAACAGAAGAACTTCCCCTGAGTTCAAGAGTGTTAAATAGTAACAGTTATTCCATGGTACTTGATAACAGTTTTTTGAAGAGTTTGTTGAAGAAAATCATCCAAAATACAAAAATGCCCCAAAAAATAACCAAATAAATGGTTTTCTCACATTTTGTCACCTCTATTTGCTGTCTCTTATTTGCTACAATAGATATCTAGTTTAATAAAACCACTAGTATGCTTCTTCAATAAATAAATATGGTTGAATTCATATGTATCCTAAGATGCGTACAACACAAAATCGGCTATTTTGTAAAATGGCTGCCATTTTGGCCCTGGAAAGTATCTGGAATGTCCCTATATCCAAAAATCTTCGTAAGATATTGCCCTAGCAGTGTGCCAAATTTCATGCTTGTATCACTAGAGGCACATTTTTGTCACATATCTGCCCGGCTAACTATGAAAGTTGTCAGAGTGTTAACTTTCAGTTTACGTTTTCTACAAATATAAATATTTCATTGAATAAATATTCTTATTTGTAAGTGCTTTTTTATTATTAGTTGTTTAATGCGTTTATGGAGGAGATATTTCCATACTCCGATAATTCAATGAACATATATAACGCATGTCAATGGAAATATGAAACGCATGCCGAAGACCATTTAGCGAAATGCAAGCTGTAAATGCTATTGTTTCATTGAACTAATCTCATAATTCAGTTTACACAGATGTTTTAACTGTGAATTATTTACACACGACGAAGGCCTCCACTCACCTAACCGCAACCCCCCCCCCCCCCCCCTCACACACACTAATTTTCTCTCTAAATTTTCGCTACACCAAAAATTACACCCTCCGCCAAGTAATACATTTCAATGTTATGATTGTTTATCCTATTTCTTTTACTGCGGGTTGTTACCTTTCTCTTCAATTAAAGATAATGATTTTAAAATGTAATTAAAGTACACTAATAAGAATTTTAAAATTCTTCCATGTTATAATTTCTCACTAATTGCTTTATTTTTTCGATAGATGCGTATTCTTTTTCCTTTCTTCGCAGAGTATCCGCGCCTAATACATGTAACTTTTGCTTGTGCAAAGTTTCATTCTTAGGCAGGTCCCTCACAATTTCCATAGATCAGTATGAATCGAAGTAATAAATGATTGAATAGCATCCAGAGTTCTCCACCTTGTCTCTCATGGCATTTATACATCTTCGGCTCTCAATTTCCACATTAGGTAAAGCAAGTGAAGGAGTCCCAACTGTACCAAGTATAGCCGGTTTAATTGAATTATAGTCATTGTGAAAACGGAGACGACAACAATTCTAGGATTTTTTCCCACCGCCGATGGGTTCTTGTTTTTATCACATTGTCTTTATGCTTCTCGTATATGTAATTTTCTTCGTCAACCAATTCTCGTTTTGCTTTCAAGGAAGAAATGTACGAGGACATGGTTGCCAAAAAAAAGAAAAAAAAAGAAGAAAAAAACTTTCTAAGACAACGATAAGAAAGCAACTCAAATTTACAATGATCGCAATTTTAAATATATAGTTTCACTTAGAATATACAGTTTATTTTGAGCAAACAATCGCTTAGCTCATGTGATTAAAGTTGTTTGCTTATTAGGTGAGGGTGAAAAGTTGCAGGAGAAAAATTAGTGGGGAGAAAGTTTCTTGGAGTCGTAATTTGTCACGGACATAGATCAGGATCTTTATTTCAGAAAGGTGAAGGAACCACCAACGTGTCCAATGGATATAGCCACTGATGGATGGTTTGCTTTTTAGTTTACAATATTCTGCAAAATGTTATTTATTACTTACCCAAGCAGCATTAGAAAAATGATGGGTATTATGTTGTATAATATGTTAGAGAGTATATGATGTCAAATGTTGCATAAAGAAGCATAAGCAAAATATATATAAGCCCTAGTAAGGATTTTTCAAATGTTTCCCATAGGTATTGAGTGCCACATATATCTGTTAATCAATATCCGATCATTAAAGAGACATTGCATGTTTGTGCTTGAGGATCTATCATAACAAGTTATAAGAAGCGTACTCGTGAAATTTATTCAATATCTTACTATTTCATTTTCATTACCTTAATACTAGAGTCGTGCGGCTATGGAAGTAACCTTCCATTATAGATCGTAAAGAAATCAAAACAATGAAATCGGTAGAGTAGTAGTTGCTTCGAGCTGAAATTGTGATTGGACGTTGCAGTTTCTGACATAAATAATGGTATTAAAACAAGAATGATCTCACATTATCGAGTCACCAATCACTTCGTTATCTACAAATCAAACATAAGTGACTCGTTCAGTTACTATCTTTTGCACTCAAATATTGGGAAAGATCAAGGAGGTAACGGATATAAAAAGGACAGAGAAAAAAGTTGCCTTATCACGACTGAACTTAACATTCATTAACTGTATTCCCTCCTAAATCCCAGTTTTAACTAGTACTAATCCCGAAATATCACTAAAGTGATGTGTAATGATGGATGGATGGGGGGTGGCGGGTTAATTTCTATCTATTCAAATTTAGCTGCCTGTTTGGTGATGTGACGGGCCGAGAGGAGGTTGTGACTCAAAGGCAGGTTGAAAGCAACTGAGTTCATTTATTATAGAACAACACTCTCCTTTATATACAAAACCTCAAGGCAACAGGAAATTTCATGTTCGAAAAACAGACAATGTTACAGAGGAGAAATGTAGACATGTTTATTCTGGTTCTTTTTAGTGCAAGGGAAGAGCGAAGATACAAGCATAATACATACAAAATAAATTATGTACGATCGTGTGACACACGGTTGGTACATGGCTCCGGCTCCCCCCCCCCCTGAAAATGACATACTGTACATGTTAAATAGGGCGCCCTGATCTAGAGAGGCGAACTGTAGGCAGGTCATCTGGCAGAAGATAAGCAGGTTTTAGACGATCAATGGAGACCCAGTCTTCTTTGCCACGAATGTTTAGTAAGAATGCTTTCGGACTGCGTCGGATCAAAGGGAAAGGGCCCATGTAAGGGGGCGTTAACGGTGGCTTGCTAGTGTCGTTGCGCAGGAAGACGTGCGTTGCAGAGTGCAAGTCTGTCGGCATGTGATGCTTCGCTGGGGGCTTGTAAGTCTGGCGGTATGGAGTAAATTTTCCCACAACGTGACGTATGCGCTGGAGATCGTCGGAGGAGGTTGTAGAAGGAAAAAATTCGGCAGGGATGACCAACGGGTCGCCATACACCATTTCAGCTGCCGAGACGTCGAGGGCGTCTTTAGGAGTGGTCCTTAGTCCCAGGAGGACCCAGGGAAGCTGAGTAAACCAGTTGCAATCCTTGCAGTGGGATATCAAAGCTGCTTTGAGGGTGCGATGAAAACGTTCAACCGTTCCATTGGCAGCGGGGTTGTCGGCCGTTGTCTGATGTAGGGTAATGCCCAGGAGATTCGCTAATGATGTCAACAATTGAGAGGTGAAAGTGGTACCCCTGTCAGAAGTAATACGCTCAGGGATACCAAATCTTGCAATCCATCCAGAGAGTAAGGCAAATGTACATGAGGCAGACGTTGCAGTTTCCATGGGAATGGCCTCAGGCCAACAAGTGGAGCGGTCGATGACGGTAAACAGGTAACGATGTCCTTGTGAGGTGGGTAGGGGGCGTACAACGTCGACGTGAATGTGTGCGAAACGACGCTGAAGTTGAGGAAAGGTGCCCACTCCTGAATCCGTGTGTCGATGTACTTTGGAAGTTTGGCAAGAAGTACAGGCGCGGACCCAATCCTTAGCATCCTTAGAAATGTCGTGCCAAATGAACTTTGCCTTCAGCAGCTGTGCAGTAGAATGGCACGAGGGATGTGAAAGGCCGTGAATGAAATCAAACACCTGCCGGCGCATGGGAGCAGGAATCCAAGGTCGCGGTCTACCAGTACTGACGTCACAGAGGAGGGTGGTGTTGGAGTCTTCAAGGGGGAAGTCTTCCCAACGGAGGGACGTGCAGGATGTCTTACATGCTTGATACTCTGGATCCTGTCGTTGGGCTTCAGCTAGGGCATTGTATTCCAATCCCAGTTGAACGGCAGCCAACGTTTTTCTTGACAGGGCATCGGCAACGGGATTCATTTTCCCAGGGACGTATAGAAGGGTGCAATTGTATTCAGCCACGGCGGAGAGATGTCGGCGTTGACGGGTGGACCAGGCATCAGACTGTCGAGTAAAGGCGTGCACCAGAGTCATGTGGTCTGTGCGAATGACGAAGGGCGTACCTTCTAAGAAATGGCGAAAGTGACGGACAGCCAAGTGCACCGCCAGCAATTCTCGATCCAAGGTAGAATAACCCGATTCTGCCTTGGACAGTTTTCTGCTGAAGAAGCCCAATGGGCGGGGCGAGCCGTTGACCACCTGGCATCGGTGGAGAGAAGGAGAGGGGCATGTGGGATAGGAAAAGTAAGAGCTGCAGCGGCTGATAGGGCCTTCTTTGCATTGCAGAAGGTTGCTTCTTGAAGGGGACCCCACTTCAGGTCCTTTGGCTTGCCCTTGAGGGAGGCGTAGAAGGGAGCAAGAGTGGCGGCAATGGCTGGCAGAAAATGGTGATAATAGTTGATCATGCCCAAGAATTCCTGCAGAGCTTTGACGGTCGAGGGTGCGGGGAAGTTCTGAACGGCTGCTACCTTCTCAGGGAGGGGATGGACTCCTTCAGGAGTGATGCGGTGCCCTAAGAACGACACTTTGTTGGCGCCAAAGGTACACTTGTCGTACCGGACTACAAGGCCGTTTTGTTGCAGGCGGTCGAGCACGATGCGCAGGTGACGGAGGTGTTCCTCTTTTGAGGAGGAGAACACAAGTGTGTCGTCCACATAACATACACAGAAAGGGAGGTCCCCTAAGATGCCATCCATGAGACGTTGAAACGTGGCCCCAGCATTACGAAGGCCAAAACAGGAGTAATTGAAGGTGTATGTACCAAACGGAGTGGTGATGGCAGTCTTGGGGATGTCTTCTGGGTTCATAGGCACCTAATAATACCCCTGCAGGAGGTCGAGCGTAGAGAAAACCTTCGCTTTGTGCAGGTAGGAGGTCACATCGGCAATGTTTGGGAGGGGGTAGTGATCTGGTTCTGTTTCCATGTTCAGGCGACTGTAATCCCCGCACGGACGGAGAGAGCCGTCTTTCTTCAGAACGATGTGTAAGGGTGACGACCATGGGTTGGAGACCTTTTGGCAAAGGCCCATTTCCTCCATTTCGGCGAACGTCTGTTTTGCGGCTGCATATCGTTCCGGTGCCAGACGTCTGAATTTTGCGAAGACTGAGGGTCCCGTCGTCTTGATATGGTGATAAATACCGTGCTTGGCAGGAACCGTGGGCGTTTGGCGAAGTTCTGGACAGAAAACTTCCGGGTATGACGTGAGGAGGTGGGCGTAGGCATCCGTGGGTGCGCTGATGTGGAGAGCGAGGTTAGAGGGGGCGGGTTGAAGAGGTGTCGACAAGTACGAGTCTGCGTTGACCAATCGTCGGTGGGCGACATCGACCAGAAGGTGGACATGAGAGAGGAAATCCGCACCGAGGATTGGCAGTGTGACGTCAGCAACGAGAACTTCCAATTGAATTTACCGTTTCCGAATGATAATGTGAAGTTCTCTTAACCGTAGGTGGGTATCGCAGATCTGTTGGCAGCTACCAAGCGGACGTCGGCAGATGTAGACAGACTATGTTGTGTCTTGAAGAGTTCCCTTGGCAAAAGAGAACGACAAGCACCCGTGTCTACCAAAAACCGCACGCCCGTTCCTGCTTCATGTAAAAAGAAAAGATTAGAAACATGGGAGGCCACCGCCACGAGCGATGGCCTACTTACACGTTTTTAGGCCACTGACAATCCTCGGCACATTTCTTTGCGGTTGCCCCGAATCTGAAGTGGTAGTAGCAAAACTGCGGCGGATGGGAGGTAGTAAGTGGCTGTAGAAGTTGTTTGTTGGGGTGCTAGCGATTGGTGGGTGGTGGGTGGCTTTGTCGCTGCTTCGGCACGTCACGGGGTAGTCGTGTATGTCCTACGGCATTCGGTTGACGTTGAATAGGTATCCTCTTCGTCAGGGGTGGAGGCGTTGATGTAGGCCTTGAAGTGGCTGTCCAGAAAGGCGTCGCCTTTGGTCATCAAGTCCTTTATGGGTAAACTATCGACATCGGGTATGGCAGCGTGTATAGGTCCGGGTAAACGGCGTATCCAAAGGGCACGAAGTAGGTTCACCTCACGAGGAGAGCTGTCTGCGGCAGGTTGAAGGCGAGCGATACTGGTCATTACCCTGAGGGCAAGCGAAACCCTTTGGTCCCCCAATGGTTGTTGCGAGAGCTGAAAAAGCTTTGCTATATGGGCGGCTGGCGACGGCAAGTACTGCTGCAGAAGGTATGTTTTGAGGGCGTCATACGCTATTGGGGTGTCTCCTTGTTCACAAAGCCAGTCGGATATTTCCGGGAAGGTGTCCTCAGGTATCGCCGCGAGAACATAATCTGCTTTGGTGGTTGAGCGAGTCACGCCCTTGATGCAAAACTGGACTTCTGCGCACTGAAATCAAGCAAATGTCTCTCCGCTGGTGAATGATGAAAGTTTCAATGGGGCAGCCGCAGCGCCAACTTCTGTAGAGTCCGCCATAGTACCAACAATGGAGGGGCGATGGGGGTGGGGGTGGAAGACGGTGGGAGCGAGTCGACTTCCGGGGTCACCAATGTGAAGGGCCGAGAGGAGGTTGTGACTCAAAGGAAGGTTGAAAGCAACTGAGTTCATTTATTATAGAACACTCTCCTTTAAATACAAAACCTCAAGGCAACAGGAAATATCATGTTCGAAAAACAGACAATGTTACAGAGGAGAAATGCAGACATGTTTATTCTGGTTCTTTTTAGTGCAAGGGAAGAGCGAAGATACAAGCATAATATATACAAAATAAATTATGTACGATCGTGTGACACACGGTTGGTACAGTGATCCATTTTTTTCACATATTGCTTATTTGAATCTTCATAAAGTAATATCGTGTTTATTCTTTGAAACTTTTTAATCCTTGGGATATAGAATTGAGGCCTGTTAATTCTCAAAAGACAATCTACCTTTCCATTTGAATTAGCCATAATACCAAACGGAAGGATCCTGGTCATAAGCAGTCGTTCGGAGGACCCCTAACTTTAGCAATTCAGTAAGGGAAGACGAGAAGAGGTAGAGAGGAATGACCAATTCTTTCCATAGTCTTCTCTCTCCTCGTGCACCTGACAAGACTGAGATTACCAAATAATTTCTCTTCGCTTGAGGGGTTAACTATCGAACTGTAAGTAACTGTTTAATGGTTTCTTTCCTCTTGGTAAGGATAAAAGAGACACATTAGCTATGGTAGGAAGCCCATCTGGGTGAAGGACCCTGCAAAATCAAACCATTGTTGTCTATTCTTGGGTAGTGACATAGTTTCTGTTCCATGATCTTTGGGTACACCCGGACACACTGTTCTATCTTATTCCTTTTTCTCTTATTTTTTTTTTCTTTTTTTTAGTTTTTATAGTTTATATAAGAAATATCTAATTTAACGGTGCTATTGTTCTTGATGTATTTTATCCTAATTATTCATTACTTCTCTTGTAGTTTATTTATCCCCTTGTTTCCTTTCCTCACTGGGTTAATTTCCCCGGTTGGAGCCCTTGTGTTTATAGCAGCCTCCTTTCCCAAGTAGGGTTGTAGCTCAGGTAGTGAAAATAATGATGATAATACTAATATGAACACCCCCGTTTTAAAACGATTTGCATTGATATAAGACGAAAATAGATCCACTCTGGTTTTCTAGAAATATACTCGATTGTAATACTGGATCTCGTAACAAGTAAGGAATATATAGGTGCGTGTGTGTGCTCTCTCTCTCTCTCTCTCTCTCTCTCTCTCTCTCTCTCTCTCTCTCTCTCTCTCTCTCTCTCTCTCTCTTGTGTATGTGTGTGAAGGATATTAGGTGCTAATGAGTTGACATATGTGGTACTAATTTTCATATGCCCCTTAACATACGTCTTTTAGTGATACGGATAGCATAAACATCTACGTATCTTTCGTTTCATATCCTAAAGTTAATAAAATAATACGATAACGGAACATTATTAATAAGATGATAAGCTGTATAGGCGAGGGATGAAAATTAAACTCTTCAATATCTAAAAGGAATAAAGTAAATGTATATTGATTATTGATTTTTTCTCAAATCAACAAAGTAAATCATGCACTACATCCGAATAAAATGAGCGATATTGTTATTGTTATCATTAGTACCGAATTTTTTTATATTGTTACTGATGCTTTAGTTGTTGTTATTATCAATATAAACAGTGCAACAGTGATAAGTCGTGAAATCTTAGCATACATTTAGCTACTATTTTCAGATAGGTGGCATTCGTTAGAAGATAGTAGTGGTGTATGATCACTCTTTGGATATTGCATGAAGCGTGCGTGAACAAAATTAAATCAAGAATCGAACGTTGTTAGATTCAGCAGACTTTTGCCCACATATCTTTATCGGCATAGGTTATATGATATATATATGCGGGGTATCGAATTCGCGTTCATGGCTAAGCTCGAGAATAAAGCTCATTTTTATGGATGCATACCGAGTGACTACTTGGCCTCCTTCAAGATAACCACCATAAGGAATAAGCTCTTATATGCACTGTCCTTATTGAGAATAATACCCTTGTCTCTTACGTCGATCACAAAGTAAGCCATTGGGTGATGCAGGTACACATGATGCAAAAAGTCTTTAGGATTATCCCACAAATATGTACGGCAACAGCTGGAAGGTATTGTGTCTTCTCTATAGAGAGAGAGAGAGAGAGAGAGAGAGAGAGAGAGAGAGAGAGAGAGAGAGAGAGAGAGAGAGAGAGAGATTTGGTGGGAAAATATAAGACACTTTGTTTTTTTACTGGAGGTTTCGTTTACGTGGTGATATCATCTTCCAGTGGTGCCGCAAACTTACGCACGTTCTCGTGTTCGAGATAACAGCTGGCAGGGCCTTGGGCCTTATCCATGCAAATATCACAGGTGTTCAGCGCAGGACCCACTTAAAGAAGGTCGGCCAAACGATGGTCAGTATTTTTTCTTTCGCTCTTTCTATCCCGTCAACTGAGCCATGGCCCGGGCCAGTCTCGTGCGTTCTGAAAGGACGATGATATTATCTATTTGTATAAATTTTGTTAGTTAACACGTACTAGGATAAATATTTTTCTCTATCAATATATTCAAACAATATCCTAACAGATGATAGTAAAGAATGTAAAGTATTTACTATCAATGTATTCAAACCATATCCTAACATAGGACAATGAAGAACGAAAAGTAATTAGTCTTCATTTGATATATCGTGAAATTATCTGATCAATCAAAGATTTATGGGAGCGAGTTTTCTGTTTAAGACCAAGAGAACAATGATGGATAAAAACACAAGATCGGAATCTGGTATAGTTTGTTTTTATTGATAGTAATGGCACATCAAAATACAATATTAATACAGTCACAAATCATAATTCATATGGACATTGATACACAAACGCACACACATTATATATATATATATATATATATATATATATATATATATATATATATATATATATATATATATATACATATATATATATATATATAGAGAGAGAGAGAGAGAGAGAGAGAGAGAGAGAGAGAGAGAGAGAGAGAGAGAGAGAGAGAGAGAACTGGGAAATAAAATACTATCTTGTTTTCCGTCGGAATTGTTTTTCAACATTTTAATTAATCTGATGGCGTTGTTGAGGTAGCGTATTCTGAAAAATACAGATATCTTGGCAAAAAAAATCAACACTTCTTCAGGAATCTCCATTTCAAGTCCTCTTGAAGCCTTTTTAAGTTCTTCTTCGAGTGTTTTAAAACAGTTTTTTTCCTACACGAAGACTTTGCCCATGAATAGAGTTGAACACTTCTCTTAACTTAGTTAACTGTAGGAAGAACTCTTTAGAAAGAAAATGCAAATAACCCCTACTTTTGAATTAAATTCACGATTTACCTGAAGCCTCACTAGTTTCTTGATTGCCCAAATGAGGGTATTTGATGGAAATTTTTTCAACTATGTAACCACCAAGGTTCTTCAGAGGTTTTTCTACTATAACTGTGTTGACCGTTTTTTTCAAGTTTGCATCATCAATTGGCATGTCATCTGGCGTTGAAAAATCAAAATAATTTTCACAATCAGGCACCAAATCTTTAAACAAAAGGCTTGTCAGGCACAATTCTAACGCCATCTCCCTTTCTTTGGCATGATTTTTATTTCATTTGCTGACATATTAGTCAACATGTCCTGATTGTTAAACTTTCCATTAGAGTTAATTTTTCACTCATGATTTCAACATTTTTGCCAAGCAATAGTGTTCTCATCCTATAGAGTCCTTTCAATACACGTCATCAAACTTCCGGTCCGCCATCTTGGAGGGCAAACAAAGACGCGTTCAGTGAGTAGCTATGGTTGAACTGTTGAATATTTAGCCATTTCATCACATTCACATTCACACAATGCCCAGTTTTTGCGCTATTGCTGGCTGTGGGAATCGAGGATGAAGAGATGACAAGAGTTTCTACCGCATACCGGCAGTTATTCAGAATCAGGACAAAGATACAGAGGAATTATCCAAGTGCAGACGTGACTTGTGGTTGACCAGAATATCACGGGCTGATCTACGTGAATCCTCACTACCCTAGGCACGTATTTGTTCTAATCATTTCATATCAGGTCAGTCTCGCCTAGGCCCTAAAAGTATCATTATTCCTGTGTAAACATGCTATATCCGATCGCATATGTGACTTGACAAGTATCATCGTCAGTTCAGTGTGTAGTGTGTGTGGGGGAGGGGCATCTCAATTTTTAAACATCAAAGGGGCATCTCAGATTTTCAAAACAAAAATTAAAAGCGCCCATATTGGCTATATTAACAAAGGCTACTTACCTAGGTCTCTATTTCGTCAAGGTGCTCATGCCTATATATAATTAAGTGTATATTTATATTTATCTTAATTTGTGTATTAAATTGTGCAGACATACAGGCCTATGTGATGAATAAACATTGATTATAAATAATAATAATATCTGAAAACTGGTTTAACCCGAAGGGGTCTTCAGCTTATATATGAAACATTGAAAAAATAATTAAACTTGCGCATTTAATTGCAAGGAGGCAAAACGATCATCCAAGAGCATTACAATAGAGTTTGTCCATCATATGTTTATGTGTATATAAGAAATTATAGCATTTGTAACCAAACACAAACACAATGGTTAGGCATGAACTGATAAAGATTTGACATTATAATGCAAAACTTTTACATACATTTTGACAATCAAAAATTATAATACACAAGGTTAGGCTAAATGATCAATATTAGCTTTATAATTATAAAAACTCTCTTCATTGGCCCAGTGTTTATCTAATTTTGGACTTAAAAGCATTAAAGGGAAAAACAACGAATTCTGGAAGCAGATTATTCAATGGAAATGTATGCCCACTCATGTTTTGGGTTGGCCGACAGTACCAAGTAGTTCACCATATCAATGTATGAAATACTGGGAAAATCCTCAATATTTTGACTGAATGAATTCTGCATCTGGTATGGATCTAGGCCATCAATTAGATCGAGTTTCTGCTTGTAAAAACGCTTATCATCACCCGACAATTGTTTGACAAAGTCGCTCTCATTGTCCATATTCGCTGTAGCAGCTGCCATGTTTTCGCTTTGTATGCCCTCCAGCATGGCCGCCGGCGATTCCCAGTGACGTCATTGAAAGGACTCTATACTTGAAATCTACAGGATTTGGATGATCATATGGACCGTTCATCTGCCTTATGCAAACAAAGAATTGTTCTAGGCAGTCCTGATTCAGCCTTTGAGTTAACATATAGTTAACGCCGAAACTGTTTTTCACCATATTGAAAAGTCCAATCAGTGACTTTTGACGAAGTATCACCCCTTTCTGAAATCTATAAATACACCTGGATTTTAGAGATTTGACTTTAATTTTACTCACGCAGTATATCACTTTATTAAGTATATTTATTTGTTGCTCCATGAGCATTCCAAATCCACTGCGCATTTGCAAGTCTTCAATCATTTGGTTTCAATTCATGACATCAAACCAGTCATTTATGAGAGATATGAAGTCAGACTGAGAGAGCCTTGGCCCACGTGATAAGCCAGGTCGGTGAGTCATTCATAATCCTCTGTCTGGCCGACGTTCTTTATGTGGGTTCTTTAGGCCTAGGCCCTATCCATGCAAATATCACAGGTGTTCAGCAGTAGACCATCGAGGGGTTTGGCCTTTGGCAGGTGGGAACCGGGACTCGGGTGTAGAGATAGAAAGAGACTACTGTTTAGGTGTCTACATAACACATGCCTCCTTGCACGAAAAATACTATTATTGCAAAATGGTTATACACAAACCGCGGTAACCTATGCACGTAATCTGCAATAACTTCGAGAATGGTCAAAACACACGGTCATTACTTTATGTAACTCAAAGATCTCAAACGTCAATGTTTTTTTAACATAATAAATCCCTTTAAACTCTATCACACTTCCATGGCACGTATAAACACGTACGTCATTACTACAATGTACGTTGACGACGAAGATTCAAACTGTTTTTTGATAACAAATGATTTGGCCGTCAATGTTTTGTTAACAAGTCCCTTTAAATGGTACCACGCTTCTTGGACACGTATAAACAAGCACGTCATTACGTCAACGACGAAAATTCAAACCCTTTTTGTTAACAACAAAAGATCTGCCCGCCACTTTTTTGTAAACAAATCCCTTTAAATCGTACACTTTCTGAACACGTATACCTAAATTTGAAGTGATCACTATAAAGTACAATCATTGCGCCATATTCTCTCTGAAATACAGTTTTTCATCACAATGTAAGTTGGTGAAGTGAAGCTTCAAAAAAGAAAAAAAAATCTCGAAGTGTACTGTACAGGTATATAAGGCCTCAAACAAAACATTTGTTAAAAATAAAAAAAAGAGTGAATAAATTTGTAATTTGCCACCAGTTTCCATTAAAACAGACCCCAATGTTGATTTTAAATGATTTGCAACATAAATGGACAACTATGTTGAAATAAAGAATGCGATTTAATTTTCATCTTGCTTTATTACACAAAAGGTTGAGAAAAAATGTGGTGTTACATTATCTGCTTTGCCTTATAAAGCTTACAAGGCTTAAAACAAACAAAAATAAGTTTTATTTTAAAGTTTCCACGATGACAGGGCTAATTTTGGCTATTATGTAATAAATAGATAACTATGTTGAAATAAAGAATGCGATTTAATTTTCATCTTGCTTCATTATACAAAAAGTTGAAAAAAAATGTGGTTACATTGTCTGCTCTGCTTTATAAAGTTTACAAGGCTTAGAACAAACAAAAATAAGTACTTTTTTAAATCCATCCCGTGTAAGCTTTTAAGCCTTTGAAGGACATTTATTGGAAAAAGTTTAAGGAACAGGCTACTTTCCTGAGGTGATGACCCAATGGCATACTAGCTGGGTCAGCCCCCCATTATAAAGTAGGTGAGGTTGGACCTCAGTTGTTTCAAAGAGAGATTAGATCCTGTTCTTTCTCATTTAGAAAGTTGCCCGTCTTTAAAGGCCTCACTCTTTAACAGGTAAGCCTTATAGCATTCCACAGGGCACAGAGAAGGGTCCTCCTTTAGTGGAACGATCTTCCAGGGCCCCCAACGTTTTGTAGGGAGTTCATTTTTAGCCAGGAATTCAGGATCTTGGTATAGAATTACTTCTCCCGATTCCATTCCGAGAATTCAATGTGGCCATCATCCCTTGATAGATTGATTGATTTGAAGTTCTCTGGCATCCTGACATCGAAGGTTACTGACGCCAATATTGTTTATTATAAATAAAGATTAAAAGAATATTCAATTAAAACCAGAGAAGTAAATATGTTATAAAAATTAAATAGCATCAAGAAGGCCTGCTTCTGATATAAATCTAAAAATTCCATTAGACGTTAATATGATATAAAAGTTAAATAGCATTAAGAAGACCTGCTTCTGATATAAATTTAAAAATGCCACTGGCATTGTACGACACATCATGTCCAAGGATCTTGGCAAGGATGAACCTGCCATCTTCACCACGAGCTTCAAACAGATATTTATTCTTTTCAGTGCTATAAGTGGGGCATTCAGTCAACAAATGCCTCATTGTCATGAGTATCAAACAGTCGTCGCAGTATGGTTGGTGTTATCCAGCCAGCAGAAACTCGTGTGTCATCCGGGTGTGACCAATGCGGAGACAACAAAGAGTAATCTCCGATTTTAGGGGCATCCCATTATACCTCCTAGGGGATATACCAATTGCAATTTCTCTCATCTTATTTTTGCTTAAACTATCCCAATTCTGTTGCCAATTGTTTTAAATAGAATTCTTAATTGCTGGTAAAAAATCATTACAAAGAATGGGAGACCTTCTTGGTAGCAACTCGGCTGCAGCACTCTTTGCCAGTGAATCTGTCTCTTCGTTTCCAGACACACCTATGTGTGCCGGAACCCAGCAAAATCGAACTGTTATACCTTTTAGGCCAATAATTAAAAGCCACTCTAAAATCTTTAAACCTAATGGGTTACTAGAATTAAAACCTTCTAAAGCTTGAAGAACACTTCTTGAATCACTATAAATGGTAAAATAGCACTCCTCTTTTACCGCTATTTTCTCAATAGCAGTCAGTATGCCATATAATTCCGCAGTAAATATGAAAGATATTGGAGGAAGTGCTCATCTACAGTTAAAAGAACTACTATATACTCCAAATCTAACGCCAGCTTCGGATTTGGAGCCATCGGTATATATAAAAGTTGATTCCTTATGTTCTTCAACATGTTCCATAAAAAGAGACTTAACTTCTAATTCAGTCATGTTTTTTTAACACCAATAAAATATTTACAGAAAGATATCTTTGGTAACTTCCACGGAGGGGTTGATGGTATCTTAAATGGAAGTACCTTACCTCTAATTTTATCAAGACTGTTTAATAACTGTTTTACTCGAAAGCCATAAGGTTGAGGAGATTTTGGGTGCAACTCAAAGTATGTTGAGTTCCTTACAAGGCTTGCAGTCTGAAAAGCTAAAGAGTTGGGGAGTCTTTGTAACCTAAACCAATACCGAATAATGGAAGATATGCGGTAATGGTTTAGGGGTAACTCTCCAGCATCAACAAGGAGACTTGGGATGAGTGAGGTTCTAAACGCTCCTGTAGACAATCTTATACCAGCATGAAGTATTGAATCTAATATCTTTAATCGGCTTGGGGTGGCTGAGGAGTATATTTCACATCCATAACTAATTTTGAAAAAAATTAAGGCCTTGTATAATTCTGAAATAGTTTTACAGTCTGCCCCCATGATGTATGGGACAATACTTTTTAAAAGATTCAGAGCCTCAAGACATTTAGCTTTTAATGCCTTCAAGTGTGGAACCCATGTCAACCTACAATCGAAAATTAATCCTAAAAATTTAGCTTCACCTACACATGGGATCCGTTGACCTTTCATGTATATATCCGGATCTGGATGTAATCCCCGGATACGACAGAAATGTACAATAGTAGTTTTGCTTCTTCAAAACTTAAAACCCATTCATATCAGCCCACTGAATAATTTTGTCTTTTGCAAGTTGTAGTTTTCTCTCAACCATTGCCATTCTAGCTCCAGCAAATGATATGGAGAAATCATCTACAAATAGTGTTAACAGAACATCCAGGGGAATGATTAAGGATATCCCATAAATTGCTAGTGCAAACAGGGTTACACTCAGCACACTACCCTGAGGAACTCCCTCTTCCTGACATTTACTCTCTGATAGAGTTTCCCCCACTCTCACTTGAAAAACTCTATGTGAAAGAAATGACTGAATAAATAGTGGTAGCTCTCCTCTTAATCCAATTTCACGAAGGGTTTTAAGTATACCATATCTCCATGTGGTATCATATGCCTTTTCAAGGTAAAAAAAAGACTGTCACATGGTGCTGTTTGGAAGCAAATGCTTAAAAAATAGAAGACTCAAGTCATATCAACACATCAGTCATCGAGTGCATTTTTCTGAATCCACATTGAATGGGTGATAAAATACCCTTCTTTTCAATGTACCACATCAGCCTTGCATTGACCCTCTTCTCCATGATTTTACATAAACAAGATGACAATGCAATAGGACAATAGTTTGCTGCTAAAAACCTGTCCTTACCGGGTTTTAAAAAGGCTAAAATAATGGCTAGTTCCCAAACATTTGGGTAACTTTGATCATGCCATATTCTATTAATAATGCTTAAAATAAATAACTTTGTATTAAAATGTACATGTTTAATCACTGCATATGGAATTCTATCGGGTCCAGGGGCTGTATCGTTGCAATGAGTAAGTGCGGAATCAAATTCTCTTTCAGTGAAAGGAGAATTATATGACTCTTCCCTTCCTGTTGCAAAATTTAAAATTTTCTTTTCTTCAATGTTCCTATACTGGTAACCAGGAGATCCTTCACACTTGCTGGACACATTTGAAAAATGATCGGCCAGGGCATTGCTAACATCATTTGCTTCAGTTACATACTGACCATTCACCTTCAACACTGGTGGTGGGTTGGGGGTGAATTTGCCAGCTATCTTTTTTACTTTCCTCCACACAGAAGATGGTGGTGTTCTACTGTTAATGTAGGAAACAACAGACATCCATGACTGGCGCCTTGCTTCTTTCATGGCACGACGGAACTGTGCTCTACAATTCTTGTATATAATTAAATTCTCATCAGTTCGGCGTCTACGCAATCGTGTTAGAGATCTTCTTGTGGTTCTGTGCAGGGCAGTTAGTTCTGAAGACCACCAGGGAATTGGTCGTCGTTTGAATAACCCTGTTGTTTTGGGAATTGAACTGACTCCTGCTGTATGGAGAGTTCCATTCAGTAAGTCTATGGCATCATCAATATTTTCAACCTGTCCTGCATCCCTCTCAATTTCGCTTAGCTCACGAAATTTATCCCAGTCTGCCTTGTCAAAATTCCATCGTGGCGATTTCTATGAAAGTGGACCATTGTTGGTGTTTATAATGATTGGTGCATGATCACTAGTATGCCAATCATCTAATGTCCTCAAATCGAAATCGAGAAGGCAACTAGAGCTTACGATTGATAAGTCAATACATAACAAGGTATCTGTCTGGACATGAAAGTGTGTGGGCTCTCCTGTATTAAGGAGTCCCACATCTTCATTTTCCACAATTGATGATTTGATATTTCCCCTCATGTTTGCTAATAAATCACCCTACAAACGATTTCAACCATTCAAATCCCTTGATAGTGCCACAATCTCGCTGACTCTAGCATCAGAAGCCATAGAAAGTAATAAGATCGATTTTTTTTGGAATTCAAGCCATTTCGTCCAGATGGAAGGTTCCTTTAGGCAGCTTTCTAAGGGATATTTGGCTACAGTGATACTCCCAGAGAATTGACCATAGGTCTCCAGATACTAGCACGAGTATCCTTAAAATTTTTCTTAAGGATATCGCATAATATCAGGGGACGTCTATCTTGATACAACACATGGCAATCTTCACCCCAAATAGCGTTTTCACTTCGAGGGGGAAGAGTGGCGAAACTGAAGGGGAGCCGTTATCAAGGTTACCCTTCCTCCCCTACTATTACGAGGCTCCAAGATGGCGCTCATTCGTTTTTTGATAGCGGTTTCGCTCGGTATTCTCCCAATTCATCTAGCGTTCTAGATCGTTTCTTTAGAGGATTTATCATGCATTCTCCAGCATCTTCTGCCTCTGGAAAGTTGAGTATTTAATCTTTACAGTGTATAATTCTTAGCTCCTGCTACACAGTGAAATTAGTATAATTTAATGTGTTTTATGGAGCATGGCCGGTCACCGGAGGCGCTATTTTGGGCACTGTAGTTCATCATGCATGCTTTATTTAGTCAGAAAAACGACATTCCCGGTATTTAGCTTTAATGAATTATAGCTATTTAGGCACAATTATACTAGTGAAGATATGATTATGCATACAATTTTCCTCTTCCTACATGTGTCGATCGTATACGTTAGAGTCTCAGTGATATAGGTAGCTGAGATCTCGCCCTGCACTAGGCTACCTAGCCTATGCGCTTTAGTATACTTTCATACATTATCCCCGTTTATCATCGTGTATCATTTTATCAATTCAACAGGAGATAGTATATCTCTTAGAATTAACTATATAACTCGATACTCGTCTCCTGCGGAGATTTAAGGGTAATCCCTCCTTCTCTCTGAGTGCCGCCATAGGCGACAACCCTATCTTGGTCTTGCCATAGAGTATAGTACACTCCAGCTTGACTAGGCTAGTATTTTCTGTCTTCCACCCTCACCGGTGAGTATCCCGGCTTGGGTTTTCGACAGTAACTCAGAGTATTCAGTCTTTATGCCGATGGCTTAGCTGCCGGGTGAGTAGTCACTCCCCTGTCCGCTTACAGTTGTCGGCATAGGAGGCTTAGCTTCCCTAGGCCGCAAATGAAGTAGTATAATGCCGCCACCTTCTTCCCTGCGGTCTAGAAGACAAGTCTTGTTTTGGCGGACCCTAGGCTGAAGAATAGATATCCTTCTGCAGCCTAGGATGGCGCCGATATTGAAACGAAGTTTCACTCTTGTTTGGAAATGGCGGCAACCCTGCCGCCTTCTCCTAACACAACATACAAGACCCTTTCCCTGCCCCTCTCTGTCCTTTAGCGATAGCTTAGCCATCGCATATCTGTGGCCGTCGTCCTACATTCTCCCCGCTTGCCGGGTAGGTTGTAGCGCCGGCCGGGCTCCTACATAGGCGGCTTGATAGCCGCTCCGACTTTTCCCTACGGACACAAGGCTTTCGGAAAGGTTGTGCCGGCTGTGATGGCTGCCGGTGGGAGACCCTTTTTGCCTTTGAGTGTTTTTCAGTCCTCCCTTGGACTGCCATTCACATCCCTGAAACCGGCAGCGACCGGCAACAGATCTTGTGGCTGGGTGGAAGCTTGAATGATTCATTCTCCCCTTCCATTTGAACCCTCATTCTGGAGGAAGGTAGTAGGATTAATATACCTACACCCTTATTTATTGTAAAAAGCTACATTATTAAGGCAGCCCTTCACTCCATGCTTTCTCTCTTTCTGTCGGCTAGTGCCGTCAGGTAGTATTGGACCGGTGCCGCCAGGTGCTAGCCTGGCCGGCAACACGCCGGATGAACTACAGTATATGATTATACAGTAGCCAGTATATTTGCTGTGTAGTATATACTGCAGACAGAAAACTATAGTATATATTATACAGTAGTTTATATTTCCAACATACCCTGTGTGTCCTTTCACAGTCTATTGTTGACACCAATTTTATATTGAAGTGAAGCATTCCTTTAATACACTGATAAAGTCATCAGTTTATAACTTACCCCACAATATTAATACTTTTATGGAAGGGCTAGTGTTAGTATACACTAATTGTATCCCTGGAGGTTAGAACTGCATGCTCATTTATATTTCCTTTCTTTACAGGAGCCCAAAATGAAGTGCGAGGTGATCTACTGTAACCACAAGAGTAGGAACTTTTGTGGTCACACTATGTGCAGGACTCATGCCACCTGCGCCATTACCACTGAAACCTTGCGGTACTGGGACCCCCAGAACTGCAACGTCTGTTCATCTATAGTGGTCGAAGGTTTCAACGACCCCAAGTCAACAGAGTCGAGGGATGCAGCACAAGAAAAGCTGCACAAGTTGGTACGAGGGTTCCAAAAGAACTCTCCGGGACCATACCTGCCCAACGACAGGATGCGTAGCTTGCTGTTCCTCAAAGCGGATAATGAAGCGGTCATGCCCCAAACATGACCCAGAACTCCCTGCGTCCAGATTGCAATCGAGGCGGACGTCAGTGAGACGATGCAAGGTATGGACATCCACCAGGAGGAAAGGATGTCTGAAGTATCTACGGACACCGAGAAGGATCTCCTTAGGGATGATCCCAAGGAAGAGTCTACTCTACCTCCCGAAGGAGAAGAAGTCGAGTCGTCGGAAGTGGGGGAGTCACTTCCACCTGTGCCGGCACTAGAGCCGACACTATCTACGTCTTCAGCTCCTAACCCTCTATTGGACACCATGAGCCAGGCAGTTTTGGCTCATAACACTACGCTAATGGAGAATATTCGCAAACAAGGCGAAGCAAGGGAAGCGAAGCTCAAAAGAGAGCTCCGTGAAGCACGGATCACCGCCTCCCGAGGGTCATTGAAGCGACCCAGAGCTCAAGACCTGCCATCCTGCTCCGAGACTAATCCCTGGAGGTACGCGGAGTATATCCTGATTACCAACGACAAACTCTACATCTCAGAGAAGATGGGAGCTGTCCCCCTAGACGATATTCAGTTCTGGCCGAGCTTCAACACTTACCCTGACTGCTTCATTCGACTGAAGCATGAGCCAGCATCAAAGGAGGAGACGGAACCAAAGTAGGTCATGGTTTTCGACCATGACAAGGCACAGGCTCTCTTGTCGAGCAGCCTGAAGAAGGCGGGTTATACTAACTCGAAAGTTTCTGCATTGAGCAAGAAACACCCTACCTTTCTTGCTCCTGCTTCAAGAGCCTTCCCCTTTATGTCGAAGGCATTCCAGGCTGTTACCAAAGCAGTTGAGGCAGGCAAACCATGCCCTGCACTAGAGGAGTGTAGGCCTCTGTCGGTAGCCCTGCCCATGGATGAGAAGGAATGGAAGGATGGCCACCTAACCTTCTCAGTAGGGAAGCTAGATGCAGATATCGCGGGACGGCAGTTCAGCGAGAATCTCCCTAAGCTGTCAGACTTTCTCTTGCGTAGGGAGCAAGAGACGAAAGAGAGGCTTGCCGCCTCCCTGTCCCTCCAAAACTGCATCAAGATGTGTGCAGGCCACAAAAGCACCCCAGACATGCTCACGGTCCTGGCCAAAATGCATATGGCCACCTTAGTGAAGGACCTGTACGCCTTCATGAAGGCTAGGAGAACCTGTAGAGAGTTTGTGTTTGCTGCCGCAACAGTAAAACACGAACCCAGGAAGCTGATTTCTTCCAACATCTGGGATAAAGACCTCTTCCCGAGAGAAGCGGTCAATGAGGTAGTCGAGAAAGCCGCCACGGAGAATAGGAACCTTCTCCAGAAGTGGGGCATCTCTTCAAAGAGGAAGTCTTCCCCGGATGCGGGTCCCCAACCTAAACGAAAGTCGAAGCCAAGACTACCCTCTCGGCCTGCCCAGCAACATCCTACAGTCACCATGACCACGGTACCCCAAGTGGTTGCTCAACCACAGACCACATTCCAAGTGGTACCTCAACAGCTGGTTGCCAAGTCACCAGTGTTCAACCCAGGGTTTGAAAGGCAAACCACTACCTTTCGTCCGAAAGGAAGAGGCTCCCAACGGGGCTCCTCAAGACACCCCTCCCGAGGCAGGGGAGGACGCGGCCAAGGTGGCAAACCCTCTGAACAACCTAAGCAATGAGATGCTAGAGGTAGGAGGGAGGCTCCAGCACTTTCGAGATCGTTGGACCTTCGATCCCTGGGTCCACAGCCTAATAAAGAATGGACTAGGATGGAAATGGAACAAGTCTCCACCATCATTTCCTCAATTCTTCCAACACTCCACCCCCTTATTAGAAGAATATACCTTAGAACTCTTGAGCAAAAAGGTTATAAGGAAAGCTAAGTCCATCAAATTCCAGGGAAGGCTGTTTTGTGTTCCCAAGAAGGACTCGGACAAACTCAGAGTCATTTTGGACTTGTCGCCACTCAACAAGTTCATCGAGAACAGCAAATTCAGGATGTTAACCCTTCAACACTTAAGGACCCTGTTACCCAAAGGGGCGTACACAGTCTCAATAGACCTGGCAGATGCTTATTGGCACCTGCCAGTCAGCCGCCCCCTCTCCTCCTACCTAGGATTCAAGTTACAGAAGAAAAAGTATGTCTTCAGAGCCATGCCCTTCGGACTAAACATAGCCCCAAGGATCTTCACGAAACTTGCAGACGCAGTCATACAACAACTACGCCTAGAAGGTGTTCAGGTAGCAGCGTACCTGGACGACTGGCTGGTGTGGGCAGCATCCAAGACTGCTTGTCTGCAAGCATCCAAGAAAGTGATCCAGTTCCTGGAACATCTGGGATTCAAGATCAACTTCAAGAAGTCTCGACTCTCTACAGTTCAAGAGTTTCAAGGGCTGGGAATCCATTGGAACTTGAAGTCACACCGCCTCTCCATTCCTCCAAGGAAGAGGAGAGAGATCACGGGGTCTGTCAAGAGACTACTGAAATCCGACATGATCTCAAGATGCCAACAGGAAAGAGTACTGGGCTCTCTCCAGTTTGCAGCAGTAACAGACCCAGTGCTAAGAGTACAGCTGAAAGATGCGTCAGGAGTCTGGAGAAGATACGCATCAAACGCTCGAAGAGATCTACAAAGACCGGTACTAACCTTACTACGATCACTTCTCAAGCTGTGGTTGAAGGTCAAGAGCCTAACGAGGACCGTGCCCTTGCAACCACCTCCCCCATCGGTGACCATCCACATGGATGCCTCGACGGAAGGATGGGGAGGTCACTCCCGTCAAAGGAAAGCCCAAGGGACTTGGTCATCCCTGCTCAAGACCTTTCACATCAATATTCTGGAGGCCATGGCAGTCCTCTTGACGCTGAAGAAACTATCCCCTCACAGATCAGCCCACATCAGGCTGGTCTTGGACACCGAAGTGATAGTGAGACGTCTGAACCGACAAGGCTCGAGATTGCCCCACATCAACCGTGTGATATTAGCCATCTTTCGTCTAGCGAAAAAGAAGAGATGGCACTTATCAGCAGTACATCTACAAGGGTTCATTAATGTGACAGCGGACGCTCTATCCAGGCTAAAGCCGATAGAGTCAGAATGGTCCCTAGACGCAGACTCATTCTCCTTCATCTTGGAACAAGTCCCGGAACTGCAGATCGACCTCTTCGGGACAGCGACAACAAGAAACTACCTCCATATGTAGCCCCATACGAGGACCCTCTGGCGGAAGTGGAACAAGTGGACCCGGATTTACCTGTTCCCTCCAACCAATCTCCTGCTGAAGGTCCTCATCAAGCTGAGATCCTTCAAGGGAACTGCAGCTCTAGTGGCCCCCAAGTGACCCAAGAGCAACTGGTTCCCTCTGGTGATGGAACTGAAGCCGAGGCTGGTCTCTCTACCGAACCCAGCTCTATCTCAACTGGTTCAGAGGTCGACTGTCTTCGCTTCATCACAGAGACCCCAAAACCTTCATCTCATGATTTTCTTACCTTAGCAGTAATGAAAAGATTTGGGATCTCAAAAGGCAGTATAGACTTCTTAGAAGAATACAAGTCAAAATCAACCAGAAGACAATACGAATCGTCTTGGAAAAAGTGGGTTGCTTTCGTTACAGCAAAAAGGCCGAAAGAAATATCAATAGACTTCTGCCTGTCCTTCTTCATCCACCTTCATGAACAAGACTTGGCTGCCAACACGATAACTCTGTGCAAGTCAGCCTTGACTAGACCTCTTCTATACGCCTTCCAGGTGGACCTGCCGAACGAAATCTTTAACAAGATCCCAATGGCATGCACTAGACTTAGACCTGCAGCCCCTCCGAAGCCCATTTCATGGTCTCTGGACAAGGTCTTACACTATGCTTCAACCTTGAACTTTGAAGATTGTTCTCTTAAGGATCTAACCCAAAAAGTGGTTTTTCTGTTCGCTATAGCCTCAGGGGCTAGAGTTAGTGAAATAGTAGCCCTATCAAGAGACGAGAGCCATATTCAGTTCACAAAAGCGGGAGAACTGAATCTTTTTCCTGACCCTACCTTTCTCGATAAAGAACGAGCTACCCACCAAAAGATGGGGTCCCTGGAGAATCTGCCCTCTGAAGGAAGATGTCTCTCTATGTCCAGTAGAATCTCTAAAGGTCTATCTTCGAAGAACTTCAGACTTCAGGGGAGGACAGCTCTTCAAAGGAGAAACTTCAGGATCAAACTTATCCTTAAAACAACTAAGGGCGAAGCTCACCTACTTCATTCGCAGAGCGGATCCTGGCAGTACACCCGCAGGTCATGATCCAAGAAAAATTGCTTATTCACTGAACTTTTTGCAGTATATGGACTTTGAGCATCTTTGCTCATACACTGGCTGGAAGTCATCCAGAGTGTTTTACAAACACTGTGCGAAGCAAGTGCACGAACTTAAACGTTATGTGGTGGCGGCAGGTAGTGTAGTAAAACCTGTCGTCTAGTGCTGCGATGAACAGTGAATTGATTGGGACTATCAATTCGGGTGAAAAGGTGTTGACACCTTCCAGTGTAATATCTTTTTATGTGAGTGTCACTCTGGTGACACTAGGACTGTTCAAATTTTCAGGTGCAGAATTATACAAATGACACTTGTGCCATGTGTACACAGTGTTGATAGTATCTAACTTTTACAGAAAAATTGTATTGGAAAATTTTTCAATTATTATGAGTGGCATTAATCCTTTTCATCCCTTTCAGGTAGAAAAATATTGACTGTATATGTTGAATGTATAATTCTCTTTTATGCTTATTACACGTTATTCCATTTACTCATTTACCTAAATAAATTAATAAAAGAGTGTAATTGCGTCTTATTTCGCCCCTCAAGTAGCAAAATAAAACGTAGCCAGAGTTCTTTTACTTATTTTCCTAAGTAAAAGTTATTCCTATTGTACTGATACATGGAAACAAATAGATCTAGTTGATACTTATATTTGTTCCTACACGTATACAAACCTTGAGCCCTTCTTTTTTTTTACTGTCTAGCAAGACACTTCCCTGCAGGGGGCAGGAAGCCCTAACATTGTTCCATGATTAGTGGTAATGACGTATAACGGTATCGCAATGTTTCTCAATGGTCTGGATGACCATATAAAAACTGTCCCAAGGTTAAGGTGCTTATACAAATCCACAGATACAGTACTTTCAAGTAATTCTCTGGTAAACTTCCATCAGGGCGACATGGCTTGAGCCCAAAAAATGGATTTTGAAGCGAAGCAAAAAATCTATTTTTGGGTGAGATGGCCATGTCGTCCTGATGGACCCACCCTCCTTTTCTGAGAAAAGGCTTAGGTAAAAATCCCTCCCGAAACTACTATATCTGTAGCACCATGCTCAATGCTACAAGGAATGAGCGCCATCTTGGAGCCTCGTAATAGTAGGGGAGGAAGGGTAACCTTGATAACGGCTCCCCTTCAGTTTCGTTACTCTTCCCCCTCGAAACGAAAACGCTATTCGGGGTGAAGATTGCCATGTGTCGTATCAAGATAGACGTTCCCTGATATTATGCGATATCCTTAAGAAAACTTTTAAGGATACTCACACCAGGAGTTAGAATTCTGGAGACCTATGGTCAATTTTCTGGGAGTATCACTGTAGCCAAATATCCCTTAGAAAGCTGCCTAAAGGAACCTTCCATCAGGACGACATGGCCATCTCACCCAAAAATAGATTTTTCGCTTCGCTTCAAAATCCGTTAAGTAAGATCCCTCATGGAAACAGAGTAGTTATCTATTGAGGAGGCTAAGGGCAAAACTTTGTCCAACGACCATGAAATGGCCTTAGGAGAAGCATTTGGTTTCAATTTAGCACAAGTCTTCGAGATCTTATTGAATAGTTCACAATTGAGTACTATATCAAAAGCGTAAGCAAAAGGTTTAGCTAGGGTCGATTTACAAGAGGCAATAGTTGCCGAGGCCAAACCTTGTTCGTGTAATGAAATAAAGAAAGTAAAACAGAAGTCCATAGTAACTGAAGAAGGCTTACATACTTTAATGAAACCCACCCACTTTTTCCAGGAAGACAAATATTGTCTTCTTGTAGTAGCAGACTTGTATTCTATAAAATTAATTCTCTCCTTCCAAACTCCGAACTTTCTTTTAGCAGCTAGGGCGAGAAAATCGTGAGCTTAAAGCTTTTCTTTATCCAGGAGGAAGCAAAGACAGTCTTCTGTTGAACATCATAGGACAGCAATAGAGTCAGCAGAGGGATCTGGCGAGGTTTGAGTTCCAGAACAAGGGGGTACCAATGGCTCTTGGGTCAATTTGGGGCCACTAGTGCTTCTGTCCCTTTGGAAATCTGTAGTTTGTTCAGGACTTTCAGAAGGAGGTTGAACGGTGGAAAAAGGAAAATGTGAGACCACTGGTTCCGATACAGTGACATCGCATTTGTCCCTGCCGCTTCCAGATCTAAGTTCGGTGTTACATACTGGGGAGGTTTCTTGTTAAAGGTCGTCACAAAGAGATCTATTTGCAGTTCTGGGACTTACTCCAGGATGAAACAGAATGATTTTGCCTCTAGAGACCATTCTGTTTCCAGAGGCTTCGATCTTGATAGGGCATCTGCCGTCACATTGCGAACCCCTTCTAAGTGGGCCGCTGAGAGAGGCCAATTTCTCTGCTATGCCAAAGTGAGAATGGCCAAAATTAAATGGTTGATCTGTGGAGACCTTGAACCCTGTTTGTTGATGCATTGGACTATCTTCTTGCTCTCGAGAACTAATTTAATGTGTGATTTTTTCTTCGGGTTCAGTCTCTTCAGAGCAAGGAACACTGCCATGGCTTCCAGAATGCTGATATGGAATATTTGAAATGTGACTGACCACTGACCCTGCATCTATTTGATAGGGATATGGCGCCCCTAACACTGCTCCGAGGCCCCTATGTAGATTGTCACTGATGGAAGATGATACTGAAGAGGGTTGTGAGTTACAAGCTCTTGGCAGTGAACCTTGGCTTGAGCTGTTTGCACTCTAAAGCCAGGGTTTTGCGACGAAGATCTCTCAGAACATTTGATGCCTTTCTTCTCCTGACTCTGTTGGGATCTTTGAATCTTCCTTTTAAGATTAGGTTTGTCAGGTTGCAAACTACAGCGAGCCTAAGACTCTTTCCTGATGACATCTGGTGATTACCTTCAATTAAATTTGGTCCCTGACTGAGTTTGCTATTTCCTTCCTCTTGCCCTGAGGTAGAGATAGGATATGTGACTTTAAGTTCCAGTGCAGTCCTAGCCACTGACATTTTTGAGCTGGAGAAAGCCCGGAATTTTCAAGGCTGATTTGAAAGCCCAAAGATTGTTGGAATTTCATGACTTCCAAAGCTGCCAGAAGACATTCCAACTTCAATGTACCCCAGACTAACCAGTCGTCTAGATATACCATCACTTGAAGGCCTTTGTTCCTGAATTGTTGCACAATGATCTCAACTAGTTTTGTGAAAATCCTTGGAGCTATACCGAGTCCGAAGGGCATAGCTCTGAATATGTGCGCCTTTCTTGCCAGTCTGAAACCAAGGTATAGGGAGAAGTACCAACCTATTAGAAGATGCCAATAGGCGTCAGTAAGATCTATGGAGACAGTATAGGCCCCCTGGGGTAGTAGGGTCTGTATTTGCAAGATAGTTAGCATCTGGAACTTGTCGTTCAGAATGAATTTGTTTAGAGGTGACAACTACAGAATAGTTCACAGAGTGCTCAAATCTTTCTTTGGCAAGCAGGAGCGCCGTCCTTGAAAGTTCATGGATTTTTTGCAACGGATAACTCCCTTCCAGAGAAGATCCTGCACATATTCCTCCAGGAATGGGGTTGTGGGTTGGAAGAGCCTCTTGAACTAAGGGGGTTTCTGTCTCCATTTCCATCCTAGTCCTTTTGAGACTATGCTGTGAGCCCAAGGATCGAGTTTCCATTGATCCATGAAGTGATAGTCTTCCCCCTATCGGAAGCTCTTCATTGCTGTTTTGAAGAACCTGCCTCTTTATATGTTTTGCCTCTATTTCCTCAGTCCCTTGATTGATCACCCCTTCCAGACTTTCCTCTTCCACTTGCCTTTTTCCTTTGAGCTCTGACCGTGTGAAATGTCATAGTGGCCCGTTTGTAGACGGGATTGAAAGCTGGACACTGTGTCACATACTGCTGGGGAACTGTGTACACAGTCTGGGGGATAGCGGCAACAGAGAATGTCCCGGCAGGGAGGGCTTTCCTGGCCTTAAAATGTCTCCTAGGCTTCTTGCCCTTAGGTTGAGGTCCTTCTCCTGGGGGTGAATTTCCTCTTAGAGGACATACCCTATTTCTGCAAAAGGCTCTTATTCTCTTGAGCCACCCTGTCCATTACCTCTTTGACCACCTTTTGAGGAAAGAGATCTTTTCACCAGATGTTTGAGTCAATCAACTTTTTAGGCTTATGCCTAATAGTTGCTGCAGCTGGCACGTGCTCTCTGCGGTCTCTCCTGGCTAAAAAGAATGCATGCAGATCCTTGTGGAAGGTAGCCAGATGAGTTTTGCTAGAACTGGGAAGAGATCGGATTTTAATTAGTTCCCAATCAACATCTCTAGATAGGACTGGCAGGGCAAAGAAGTAGCCAGTCTTTCTTTGGTCTCCAATTCCGCCTTTAATAAGAATTTTGGAGTTCTAGGCAGCATCTCATTAAATTGTTTGCCTCCGATGTCCCTATCCAATTTTCCAACTTATTTTTAGGGCTATAAAGGTAGCGTGCTTCCTGCCGAAAGCAGAAAGTTGAGTCTTAGTAAACTTGACCGATTTTAGCTCCTTCACCAAAAGGGTCTGAGTCTTATTGAGGTACAGGATAATTCTTTTCTTGAGGATCGAATCATCCCTCATGGACGACTCAGAATTCAGTCTTTACAAAGCTACAAGGATAATTATCGAAAGGGGGTAGAATTCTAGCTCTGAGACTGGTTTAGATCCCATGCCTTCTCCAATGTGAAGGTACCCCTCACTCAGAGCCATATGCTCCTCATAACGCCAAGGATTTTTTGCCGAGCAATCGAGGGGACTCAACGTTGGTGGAGCCTCAGACTTAGGTGCCTGCTGAAAAGCCTCGATCTTCACCTCTAAGGACGCTTGTGCTTTTTTATGTTCAGCATGAATGTTTTCCATGAATGCCTTCATGGATGCCATAAACTCCAAGTGATCAGGGAAGAAGGTGCATTCAGAGTTGGAAGAAGAGTAGAAGTAGGGGCAGGAGTGGTAGATACAGGAATAGGATTCTGAGCTGAAGGAGTACTAGGAGCCTTGCTTATCTGATGACTATCTAAAGACTTATCCGAGGTTTCTGTCATCAGTTGGATCCCCTCCTCTCTCTTTCTAACGTCACAGAAGAGGTTGTCGACATGTTGTCAGTATCCAAGCTCATCACCTGAAGTACGTCCCGAACTTCATGATCTGCCTGATCCAGTTGTACCGGCAGAAATTAAACCGTTGGAATCTGGTGACTGTACACAGCAGTCACATCGGCCAGGTCCTTTAGTTCCATCAAAGGAAGATAAGGGGCACCTTGTTGAGAGCTCTTCTGGAAGCCTCTCACCTAATACCTGATGGTCTTCTGACCCCACGTTTTCTTGTCCTTGGAAACATCAGTAGCATGGAAACCCATGTGAATAAGGTCCTTGTATACACTACAGTTGGTAGTTTCCAAGATAGCAAAGGAACCTTTAGAAACATGGGAGTCGGCGTGTTTCCAACAAATCTTGTGGCCACAGAGCAACTTGACCCGTCGGGTGCAGGTTACTATCGCACACCCCATGTCTTCAGTAACCTTTATAGATAGAAAATTTTCAAAGAGTACTTATTTACACACCAAAAAAATTTTATATCTCCATATTTCACAAAAATTATTAATAAAATATTTTCAAAAATTATTTATAATTCAAAAATTTCTAACTACTCTAGCTACGGCTAAAGCTACACTACAATGGAAGCTCATGCCAAATAGCTCAGAATTCTATAAGAATTCCTTAAGTGTGGTAGAATAGGGGAAGAAAGGTTCATACCAATGGAACACTGTTTTCCCCAAAAAGTGGTCGAATAGACAACCTAGTAAAATTACATACCATCCTGCCTAAGCCGGCAACAGCTGTACCTGAGGCTGCAGCAGCCGTGCCCAATGTGGCAGCTACTCCTAACAACCATGGCTCTATGGACTAACCTTCCTTTACCCATAGGTATGTCGACATAACGTGGCAGTGGTACTATCAAGTCAACAAAAAAGTGGACGATCATATAAGGAACCAGACCATTGGGTAAGGGGAAAGGTACAGGCCAAGAGTAGGCAGTAGATAAATGAATCTGCCCATTACCTAATTGTTAACATTAGATCAAGAGAAAGGGAATTAGCCTTTTTAAATAATGATAGCCATTTAATATGGCCAGGATGCCAACGAATTTGCAAATTCCATGAAAATCCTGACTACTAGGAGTTATCCAACCGACCAACTTTAGAGGATAATGTTCTTCAGATACGAAGGAAGGGAATAGACACGGTTGACCAGCTTCAGGCTGCAGCTAAGGTGGTAAGGGGAGAGTTCTCTTCTCATGAAAGGAGGGAGGTACCCCTGACCTACTCACGGGACTGAAAAGTATGGCCAAATGGTAAATACCTCAGCCAGGGAGCTTCCGACCAGGCAAAGGATTCAAGACCCCACAGCAAGATACATAGCCTAAGATGGAGAGCTAAAACCAGAAACCAGGTGACTACTAAAGTGGCGAAGGAGAATCCCTAGGGGTTCCAGTTTCCTTTCCTAGGAAAGGTTAGGCCACAAAACCACCATGCCGGCTAGCCTAGCTTAAATAGCGATTGAGGTATGCTCAGATACCAGGGAATGCAGACTAGATAAAGGAACTGTAGTTCCCCGGACAGTGATAAAATGTAGCCTAACTAGGAAGGGAGAAGGGACAGCTGCTCCACCCAGGGGTGTCCGCTAAGGCTAAAGGGAGAATTAATCTAGGGTAGGATCATTCACTCACTCACCCAGAGCCAGACTAAAAGACCTACAAGCTGTCCCAGTGTGCTACTTCAAACATTTTTCCTGGTTTACCATTCCAGGAGCACCCATCGCATGATGCAATGCCTCACAATTAGATTTGGGAAGGGAGGAAAAGTAACGGGCGGATCCATCACAATGACATGGCTATCTCACCCAAAAATAGATTTTCCCTACGTCAATATCCTTTTTTAGGGCTTGAGCCATGTCGTCCTTTTAGAGAATTAATATTCTCAGTTGTGGCCAGCTGGAGTTTTTGACCCTTTTGAGTTCCTAGAATCCCCACTAATTATATAAGGACAAGGTCCCATGATAAGTAATTGTTATGTATTATTGTAACAATGTACTATATTATTTCAAGTGTTTCAGGTATTGCACAACATTACATCATATTGCATGAATAAGACATGTTATGCTTTGATCATAAGAGTAATGATTTGTTTTGGTATTAGGATTCAAACATTTGTTGGTTACCTCAGATAAGATGTGATTCTTTATGATTTATGCTGGAGTAGGATTTAAGTCTTTTCAGAGCGATGCTCTTTTGTTTAGCAATGTTTTGGTTTGTGAGATTTGTGTAAGACGCTCCATATACACTTGAGAGTCAGCTGTCACAAAGTGAAGTTCATAATGTAGTCTTTTATACATTAAAGGAGTATTTTAATAATACCAACGTATTATTATCCATCAAGCAGATATCGACGAGATGGGATCAGCTGAGAAATAATTACTAATGATTATACATCTCTGTTCCAGGTAATTATTATGGTTAATAGAACTTCCTACCTAATCATACAAACATCATATTTTGGCGACGAGGATGGGATCAGCTGAGAAATAATTACTAATGATTATACATCTCTGTTCCAGGTAATTATTATGGTTAATAGAACTTCCTACCTAATCATACAAACATCATATTTTGGCGACCGACGATTGAGGACGACGGACAAGCAGGGAGAAGCATTGGAGCCTTTGTACAAAGACGGCCAGCACAAGAGAAGTTCCGTTTTTGTAGTGGAAATCAAGAGTAAAATCGCCCAATGAAGATTTTACCAGCAGCAGAATAGGAATTTCATCAAATACACAAAAGGGTGAAATTTTAAGTTGGGTAGGTAGGAAGTATACTTGTGACTGCAACTTAACCTACCACAAGGTAAGCAAACAAAATGCCTTTTAACATCGAAGCACCTCAAGCTTTTAGCGTCACTGCTGAGCCTAATTCTGTTGCAACACGATGGCAACAGTGGTGTGAGGAATTTAAGATTTATTTAGAAGCATTAGGGAACATGAAGGATGCACAAAAGAAGGCATTATTACTTCATACAGCAGGTAGGGAAGTTCGGGAAGTGTTTAAGACTTTGCAGCCTACAGATGACACAAGTGAAGCTGCAATTAAGGCTCTTACCACATATTTTGCTCCTCAAGTCAATAAATTTTTTGAAAGATACCAGTTTTCAGCGCAAGCTTATCAGAAAGAAAATGAAAGTTTAGATGCATTTGTGACTAGACTAAAGAATTTAGCTGTTTCATGTGAATTTCTAGAGTTAGAGAATGTTATCATAGATCAAGTAATTGCACATTGCACATCAGAAGAGCTAAGAAAGAAATTATTGCAAGATAAAGATTTAACATTAGAAAAGGTATTGATAACAGGCAGAGCTTTAGAAACATCAAATAGGCAAAGTCACATAATAGGTAGTTCTACAAGCAATAGAATGGAAAATTCTAAAATTAATACAATAGGTTCTAAGTGGAAAACCAATGAGAATCAGAGAAGGAATATGACAAAGCCTAGTCATAGAAAAGTGCCTAACACTATTGTTCATAAATATCAGAATCAGGCTTATACACAGAAACAACAGGAAAAACCCAAGTGTTTTAGGTGTGGTAAAACTGATCATCTTGCATACGAAGCAAAGAAATGCCCTGCTACTGGACAGACATGCCAGAATTGCAGAAAGCTAGGTCATTTTGCAACTGCTTGTAGATTTCCTAAACAGTACGCAAAGAAAATAAATGCTACAGTTGATACTATGGGTCAAGAGAATAATGAGGAAAATGTTCATGATAATCAGGTTAGTTCAGAAACTGATTTTGCGTTTCACATAAATTCAGTCAACAAAGGTGCAAAGAAACATATCATGGTAGAAGTAATCATAAATGGTAAACCAATTTTGATGCAAGTTGACACAGCAGCCGATGTATCAATTATGTCTGAGAAAATGGCTAAAGGCATTCCTAATTTGTTATTAGAAGGTACAAATAGAGTTTTGAAAAGTTATAATGGTTTTGATATTCAGGTAATAGGTGTTTCGAACGTAGAAGTACAGTACAAAGAACAGAAATTAGAGAGAATGCCATTAACAATAGTAAAAGGTAATGGACAAACTTTGCTAGGTTTAGATTGGCTACAGTATTTGAAGTTAGATTGGCCTAGTATTTTGAAGGTTGCAGGTAGACAAGATGAAAACAAAAATGAAATGTCTATGAATGATATCCTATCAGAGTTTCAAGACGTATTTGAAGATAAAATAGGTACAGTAAAGAACGCAAAGGCAATTTTAGTTTTGAAACCTGACAGTTTTCCTAGATTTTTTGCTCCGAGACCAGTACCATATGCATTGAAAAGTGCAGTTGAAACAGAAATCAAGAGATTAGAAAGTGAAGGTTCTTGGGAAAAGGTCACATATTCAGATTGGGCTACACCATTAGTTCCTATTGTGAAGGAAAGTGGACAGGTTAGGTTGTGTGGAGATTACAAAGTAACGTTAAATCCACAACTGCAAGTAGCTCAACATCCCTTACCAAATCCGAAAGACATGTTTGCAACTATGTCAGGATGCAGTGTTTTTTCTAAATTAGATTTAAGACAAGCATTTCAACAGCTTCCCATGGATGAAACTTCACAAGAATTATGTACAGTAAATACATCCTTAGGTTTGTTTAGGCCAAAGAGATTACCTTATGGAGTTGCAAGTAGTCCAGCTATATGGCAACAAACTATGGATAAGATTTTTTCAGGAATGCAAGGAGTATTCATTTTTATAGATGATATTTTAATTGCGGGTAAAGACACAAGAGAACATAGAGAGAGATTGCGAACAGTTCTGAAGAAGTTGAAGGAACATAATATTAGAGTAAATAAGAACAAATGTATTTTAGAAGTTGATTCAGTGGAATACTTAGGTTTTGTAATAAATGGCAAGGGTATTCACAAAACTAAAGAGAAGATTAAAGCTGTACAATCAACAAAAGTGCCAGAAAATGTTAAGGAATTACAATCATTTCTAGGTTTAGTAACATTTTATGGGAATTTCATTCAGAATTTGTCTACAATTGCACATCCATTGTATAATCTGTTGAATAAGGGTGTAGAATGGAAGTGGACAAAAGAGTGTCAGGAATCTTTTGAAAGAATCAAGCAGGAAATAACATCACCTACATTCTTAGTACATTATCGAATGGATTTACCAGTTAAATTAGTTTGTGATGCATCAAACATAGGTCTAGGTGCAGTATTATCTCATGTAATGCCAGATGGAACAGAAAAACCAATTGCATTCACTTCTAGAGTATTGAACAAGGCAGAAAGGAATTACTCTCAAATAGAAAAGGAAGGTTTAGCATTAGTTTATGGAGTTAAAAAATTCCATATGTATCTTTATGGTAGGAAAAAGTTCACACTTGTTACAGATCATAAACCTTTATTAGCAATATTGGGTCCAAAAGCAAGTTTACCTACGTTGGTAGCTGCAAGACTACAACGTTGGGCAGTTACGTTAGCAGCGTACCACTATGATATAGAATACCGTCCAACATCAAATATGGGTAATGCAGATGCTTTATCCAGATTACCCGTAGACAAAGCTCCAGAAGAGTATGATGACAGTGTTTTATTAATTTCAGTATGTAATGTACCAATAACTGCAAAAGATGTAGCACACAGTACCAAGCAAGACCCAGTACTTAGTAAGGTTTTGGAGAGTTTAATGACAGGTAGGGACTTATGTGGAAAGGAGGAAAATTGTAAACCGTATAAGGATATATGGTATGAACTGAGTGTGACACAAGGAATAGTGATGAGAGGTTCCAGGGTAGTTATTCCTAATTCACTGAGAAATAAGGTTTTGTCTGAAATACATGCTGATCACCAAGGTATTGTAAGATCAAAGTCAATTGCGAGAACTTTTGTATGGTGGCCAGGTGTAGATAAAGATGTGGAATGTTATATAAAGAATTGTATGAATTGTGTTATGCAACAAAACAATCCTCAATTTGCTAGAATGCACCCGTGGGAGTTGCCCAGGTATCCATGGCAAAGAGTGCATATAGATTTTGCAGGTCCTTTTTTGAATTATATGTTTTTGATAGTAGTAGATGCTTACAGTAAGTGGCCAGAAATTATCCCAATGAAGACGACAACGTCTTACGCCACAATAAAAGAGTTAATGCAAATTTTTTCAACGCATGGTATTCCAGAAAGAATTGTTACAGATAATGGTCCACAATTTACCTCACAAGAGTTTAAAGAATTTTGTAATGTCAATGGTATTAAGCATACATTTTCAGCTACATATCATCCATCTACTAATGGAGAGGCTGAAAGATTTGTCCAAACATTTAAGCACAATATGAAGTGTAGAAGAGCAAATTCAAGTAATATATTTTTGCATGTGTCAAAATTTTTATTGTCTTATAGAACAACGCCGCACAGCACAACAGGCGTGGCACCCTCAAATTTGTTAATGGGAAGGAGGATAAGGTGTAAGTTAGATTTGTTGTATCCAAGTTTGCAAAGTGATTTAGAAGATAAAGGGTATAAACAAATAGCAAAGCTTCCTAATGTAAGACATTTTTTACCTTTGTGTGATGTCATGGTAAGATCGTACAACACTCCAGAGAAGTGGGTACCAGGAGAGATTGTAAGAGAGATAGGAAATTTACATTATGATGTTCGTGTTGGTGATAATGTTGTAAAACGTCATGTTGATCAA
Source organism: Palaemon carinicauda (assembly GCF_036898095.1). Classification (NCBI taxonomy): domain Eukaryota; kingdom Metazoa; phylum Arthropoda; class Malacostraca; order Decapoda; family Palaemonidae; genus Palaemon; species Palaemon carinicauda. The sequence goes on from NC_090730.1 coordinate 101,975,990, forward strand.
TTACAGCCGTTAAACAGAAAGACAGTAGAGCATGTGAATGTTAGAGATGAGAAACTTAAAGAAGTAGTTAGATCAAATGAGTCAAGTATTAACCAAGATGGTCCAACATCCAATGTAGATTCAGAAACAATTCATGTACCAGTACAAGATGAGGTTAAAGTGCTTCCTAATAGGATTAACAGAGGAAAGCCCCCTGAGAGATTAGATTTATGAATATTTTTACAATGTCAAGTTAAGGGGGAGGAGACTGTTATGTATTATTGTAACAATGTACTATATTATTTCAAGTGTTTCAGGTATTGCACAACATTACATCATATTGCATGAATAAGACATGTTATGCTTTGATCATAAGAGTAATGATTTGTTTTGGTATTAGGATTCAAACATTTGTTGGTTACCTCAGATAAGATGTGATTCTTTATGATTTATGCTGGAGTAGGATTTAAGTCTTTTCAGAGCGATGCTCTTTTGTTTAGCAATGTTTTGGTTTGTGAGATTTGTGTAAGACGCTCCATATACACTTGAGAGTCAGCTGTCACAAAGTGAAGTTCATAATGTAGTCTTTTATACATTAAAGGAGTATTTTAATAATACCAACGTATTATTATCCATCAAGCAGATATCGACGAGATGGGATCAGCTGAGAAATAATTACTAATGATTATACATCTCTGTTCCAGGTAATTATTATGGTTAATAGAACTTCCTACCTAATCATACAAACATCATAGTAATGTGACAGGAAAAGGTGTATCTACACTTCCTCCTAGCAGCTGGGACGAGAGTCCCAAGCTACAAACACAAGTGAGGTGATTGTAAATCACAAAGGAGAAAAGAGATTTAATTGCACAGTCTCCTTACTACAAAATAAGAACTCTAGATTTGAATTACAAATTAATTAAAGGAATACATAAAAAGACTAGAGAGAAAATACTTGTTCAAGACCAGAAATTCCTGCTCACTGTGAATGAAATCTTTGTCTCCAGGAGTCTATCTGACAAAAATCTGTAAAAGAAGAGTTAAAAATGAAGGTACACTGTTTTATTGTGAACAGTAGGTCCTTATAAAGGGAACGCAAAAAGAGCTATAGTCTTTCATTATTTCCAAAAATTCATGTATGTACAATAATCACAACATTAGTACAATAAATACAGGGTGTCCCAAAATAATGTATACACTCTTTGGATTGTTACAACTTGTTCAATTTATTGATATTAACGTGGAAAACACATTCACAAGAGAGAAACAATGCACATTTAAAGATTCTGAGAGTTCACAGTGAAAAAGTAAGGATACATGCGGTAATTTGAGAATTTAAAAAAAAAAATCAGCTCACATAAACTGTTCAAACTGGTTGCCGTTCTGCTCAATACACTTTTCGCATTGTGAAAATATGGAACTACAAACTGTTAGTAGCATTTCTCTCGGTATCTGAGCACATTCTTCTTCAATTGCCTCTCTAAGTTCGTTAATTGTTTTAGTTTTTCTGCTGCGCACGCTTCAAAATGCGATGGACGCTCGATTTTGGGATACCCGTTTCACATGACAGTTGACGAACAGATTTTTGTGGGGAATTCTGAACATTAGAATTAACATCTTGCTCTTTAGTTGGGCTTCTCGATATTCTTTTTCATCCTGAATGTCCTTTTCTCATGCACTGGATGGTCCCATGATTCTCAAAGTTATCTACAATTCGTGAAATGGTGACGCGTGTTGGGACATCTCTGTGAAACTCACTCGTAAATCGTCTTTGTTTTTCAGCTTTATTTTCCCATTTCCAGAATGTTTTTAGAACAAATTTTTTTTTGCTCGAATGTAAGCCCAGTGTCCGCCATTCTTACTCCAAAATCAAATCTGAGTTAGAAAAAAGAAGTTTATTAGCTATTCCAAGTCTAAGAGTGTATACATTATTTCGGGACACTCTGTATGTGTAGAAAACAGAAGTTTTCAACTCCAGAGTTATGTACCAGAGTAGCATAACAATAATATTCATAAAATAAGAGGAGAATATTACCTTTGACTCTTCATTATATATATATATATATATATATATATATATATATATATATATATATATATATATATATATATATATATATAGATTAGCACGCATTGCAAATAAGAATATTATTTCATTAGCACAATGCAGACTAAAAGTCCCAAATAACCAGTCCGTGAGAGTCCATGTATAATACTTAAGAAGTTGGTCTAATCACACTACCAGCGGCCACCACAAAGTGTTTAATCTCTTCCAAATGATGTAAGTAATGTTTGAAAAAACACTCTTGAAGATTTCCATCCTGTATAAGCTTGTATGCCTTCAAAGGACATGTATTGGAAAAGGTTAAGGAAGAGGCAACTTTCCTAGGGTCATGACCCAATGGAGGGTCAGACCTTCTGATGAAATAGGTGAGTCAGGACCTTAACTTTTTCAAAGAATGATTAGATTCTGTAGTTTCCCCTTTAAAAAGTTGTCCACCTTTAAAGGCCCGACTCTTTAACAGGTAAACCTTAAGGCATTCCACAGGGCACAGAAAAGGATCCTTTTTTAGTGGAAAATCTTCCACGGCCCCCAACATTTGTGGGAAGTTCATTTTTTGAAGAGATTGCATTATCTGAGTAAAAATCTACCTCCCCCGATTCTTCCAAGAAGTTGATATGGCCATCATCCCCTGAAAGTGCCACAATCTCTCTAAGTCTACCACCAGAAATCATAGTAAGCAAAATTATTGACTTTTGAGTAAGATCCCTCAAAGAGGTAGTGGCATTATCTATTGAGGAGGCTAAGTGTAAGACTTTATCCAACGACCATGAGATAGCCTTGGGAGGAGCAATTGGTTTCAATTTAGCACAAGCTTTCGGGATCTTATTGAACCATTTGCTATCGAGTTCAATACCAAAAGCATAGGTGATAGGTCTAGTTAGTGCTGACTTACATGAGGCAATAGTCGTAGAGGCCAAACCTTGTTCGTGTAATGAAATACAGAATGAAATATAGACGTCCATAGTAATGGAAGAGAGCTCATGTCTTTTAATGAATTTCACCCATTTTTTCCAGGAAGACAAGAATTGTCACTTCGAGGTATCAGACTTGTACTCTTCTATAAAGTCAATCCCCTCCTTTGCAAATCCAAATTTTCTTTGAGCCGCTAGGTTGAGAAAATCGTGGGCTGAAGGTTTTTTCGTTATCCAAGAGGGAACTAAGACAGTCTTTTGAGTAACATCCTGGGACAGCAAAAGACACGATAGAGGGTTCTGGAGAGGTTTGAGTTCCAGAACCAGAGGGTACCAATTGCTCTTAGGCCATTTTGGAGTCACTTAAGCTGATGTCCCTTTGAAAGTCTTCAGTTTTGTCAGGACTTTTATTAGGAGGTTGAACGGTGGAAAGAGGTAAATGAGAGACCACTGGCTCCAGTCCAGTGACAATGAATCCGTTCCCGCCACTTCCAGATTTAAGATTGGTGCTATATATCAGGAATGGTTCATGTTGAAGCTTGTCGCAAGATCTATTTGCAGTTCTGGTACTTGCTCTAGGATGAAACAGAATGATTTTGCATTAGAGACCATTCTGTTTCCAGAGGCTTGGATTCTGATAGGGCATCCGCTGTCACATTGCGAACTACTACTAAGTGAACTCCTGGCAAATGACAATTTCTCAGCTTTACCAAGGTGAGAATGGCTTAAATCATGATTGATCTGAGGAGACCTGGAGCCCTGTCAGTTGACGGAGTGGAATATCGTCTTGCTGTCAAGAACTAATTTGGTGTGGGATTTTTTCTTTAGGATCAGTCTCGTCTGAGCTAGAAACACTGCCAAAGCTTCCAGAATATTTATATAGAACTTCTGAAATGTAGCTGACCACTGACCCTGCATCTTTTTGGAAAGTAGAATGTCCCACCCCAACCCTGTTCCAAGGCATCCGTGTGAATTGTCACGGAAGGAAGATACTGTAGAGAGACATGAGTCGACAAGCCCTTGTCAGTAGACCAAAGCTTGAGCTGTTTGAGCAGCAAAGCCGGGGTTTTGTGGCGAACATCTCTCCGAGCATTTGATTCCTTTCTTCTCCAAGCTCTGTTGGCATCTTTGAGTCTTGCTTTTAGGATTGGGTTTATCACACCAGCAAACTGCAGACATCCTAAGACGCTTTCCTGTTTACATCTAGTGATTACCTTTGAGTGAAGTATGCACCTGACATATTTTGTGATTTCCTTTCTCTTGCCTTGCAGTAGAGAAAGGATGTGTGACTTTAGATTCCAGTGAAGCCCTAGTCACTGAAAATCCTGAGCTGGAGATAGCCTGGACTTTTCGAGGCTGTTCAGAAAACCAAGAGACTGTAGGAATTTCATGACTTCTTAAGCTGCTAGAAAACATTCCGACTTCGTTGCAGCCCAGACTAGCCAGTCGTCTACGTGAACCATCATCTGAAGGCCTTTGTTCCAGAGTTGTTGGACAATGGCCTCGACTAGTTTTGTGAAAATCCTTGAAGCTATACTGAAAGCGAAGGGCATAGCTCTGAATATGTAGGCCTTTCTTGCCAATCTGAAACCAAGGTAGGGGGAGAAGTGCCGACCTAACAGAAGATGCCAATAGGCACCAGAAAGATCTGTAGAGATGATATAGACCCCCTGGGGTAGTAGAGTCCATATTTGTGAGATAGTTAGTATCTGGAACTTGTCATTCAGAATGAATTTGATTAGTGGGAAGAAGTTCAGGATAATTCGAAGAGTGTTCGAATCTTTCTTGGGCACGCAGATTAGTCGCCCTTGAAAATTCATGGATTTTGTGCAACGGATGACTCCCTTTCGGAGGATATCCTGTATGGAATCCTCCAAGAATGGGGTTGTGGGTTGAAAGAACCTCTTAAACTGGGGGTGGTCTCTGTCTTCATTTCCAGCTTAGTCCCTTTGAGACTATACTGTGAACTTAAGGATTGAACTCCCATTGATCCCTGAAAAGATAAAGACTTCCCCTTACCGGGAGTTCCTCATTGTTATTGTGAAGGACCTGCTTTTTTCAATGCCTTGCCTATACTTCCTCGGCCGCTAGATTGACAGCCCTTTCCAGACCTTCCTCTGCCACTAGCACTATTCTTTTGTAGTGGCTAAAGTTGGAGACTGACACATACTGCTGGAAAACCGTGTACACAGTCTGGGGGATCAGGCAACTGACTACGTTGAGACAGGAAAGGCTTTCCTGCCTTTAACGGGTCTCCAAGGCTTCTTGCCTTTGAGATGAGGTCCTTCTTCAGGGGTGAATTTCCTCTTAGAGGACATACCCCACATTTGCATAATGCTCTTTTTCTCCTGAGCCACCAAGTCCATTACTTCCTTGACCAATTTCTGAGGAAAGAGATCTTTCCCCCAGATGTTTGATACAATCAACTTTCTAGGCTCATGCCTAATAGTTGCTGCAGCTATGACATGTTTTCTGCATGCTCCTCGGGCTAAAAAGAAAGCATGTAAATCTCTGTGGAAAGTACCCAGATGAGTCTTTGCTAGGAATGTGAAGAGGTCTGATTTGGAATAGTTCCCAATCAACAATTCCAGATAAGACTGGTGGGACAAAGAAGCAGATAGCCTCTCTTTAGCTTCCAATTCTTCCTTCAAAAGTAATTCGGGAATTCTAGGCAACCTTTCAATGAATTGTCTGCCTCCAGTGTCCCTATCAAGTTTTCCGACAGTAAAGGTGTGTTGGACATCTTCCCAACTGTCTGAGTCATAAGGAAGGGCTAGGGAGACAGGCTTGCACTCCTCTAGCACTGGCAATGGTCTACCTTCCATTACTACCTTCTTCACAGCCTCTAAACTTTTTGAGGCGAAGAGAAAGACAGTATCTTTGAGAGCAACAAAGGTGGCCTGCTTTCTGCCAAAGGTAGAAAGTTGAGTATCAGTGAATTTGGCCATCTCAAGTTCCTTAACCAATAAGGATTGAGCCTTGTTGTGGTCGTGAATGATAATCTCCTTAAGGATCGTATGACCTCTAACGGACACTTCCGAGAGGAGTCTTACATAGCAGTAAGGATAATTATCAATTGAGGGGTAGAATTCTAAGTTGGAGACAGGCTTAGAGCCCATACATTCTTCAATGTGGAGGTACCCCTTACTCAGAGCTATATGCTCAGCAAAATGTCAAGGATTCTTAGCCGAGCAATCTGGTAGGCTTGATGCTGGTGGAGCCTTGGCCACAGGTGCCAGTTGAAAAGCCTCTATCTTCGCCTCTGAGGACGCTTGAGCTTGTTTATGTTCGGCATGTACATTTTCCATGAATGCCTTCATGGTTGCCATAAAATCTAAGTGACCAGGTAGCAAAGTTGTACTTAGTATAAGAACAGGAATAGAAATGGAAGCAGGGACAGCAGATACAGGGATGGGGGATTGAGACGAAGAGAGTACTAGGCACTGTACTCACCTGATGGACATCTAGGGACTCATCAGAGGTTTCTGTAGTCAGCAGGTTCCTCTCCCTCTCTGATGTCATAAAAGAGGTCATAGGCATGTCATCGGCCTCTAGGCTCATCACTTGATGAGTGTCCCGAACTTCATCATCCACAGGATCCAATGGTACCGGCGGGAGTTCAATTGTCAGTAACTGGTGACCAAAAACAGCAGTGACCTCGGCTTTGAAAAAGGGGAGGTCCTTGAGCTTCATGGAAGGAAGGTAAGGGGCACTTTGATGAGAGTTCTTCTGAAAGCCTCTCACCCAATGTCAAAAGGTCTTCTGCCTCCGATCTTTCTCTGGTATAGGTTATTGTTGAACACTCCAGGTCTTCAGCAACCTGTTAAGATAGAAAATTTCAATGAATACTAGTCATCAAAGAATTTTCAATCTTAAAAATAGCATGTAAATAAATATTCAATTAGATATTGTTTGTAAAAATATTTCTAGAATAGATTTTTTTAATGACACACGTTATGTCTACTGCTACACTACAGTGGAGACTCATGCCAAGCAGCTCAGAAATCTTTAGAGGTTCATGAAATAATTATAAAAGACAGTGTGGTAGAAAATGGAGGAAAAGTGCCGCATCAGTGGAACACCATTTCCCCCAAAAGTTGGTGTATTAGACAACCTAAGGTGGGAAATTCACATACCATCCTGCCTAAGCTGGAAGCAACAGCCCCCGAAGTGGCAGCAGCTGGATCTAAGGTGGCAGCTATTCCTAGCAACCATACCATCATGAACTGACCTTTCAACACTACAAGAATGTCGTCATATTGCGGCAGAGGCATTATCCAGTCGACAAGGATAAAGGGGACGATCCTATGAGGAAATAGTCCATGATTAGGGGGAAAGGCACAGGAATGAAAGGCAGTAGATAAGTAAACCTGTCAAGACCTGGTCATTATCATCAAATCATGAAAAGAGGGGTTAGCCCTCAAGATGATGAGAACCGTACAAGATAGCAAGGATGCTAAGAATTAAAAATTCAAAGGTTATCCTAACAACCAGGCGGGATCCAATTGACTAACTTCAGAGGATAATGTTCCTCAGATATGGAAGAAAAAAAGGTGTCGATGACCAGCCTAAGGCTGCAGCTAAGGTGGTAGAGGGGAAGGGGAGCTCACCCCCATAGCCCACTCACATCCAATGCTAGAAGAACTCAAGCCAACAAGACTGAAAGCAGGGAGAGAAGGCAACACTTCTGCCAGGATAAACTGACCAGGCAAAAAAGTCAGGACTACACAGCTAGAGGTACATAGCCTAGGATGAGAAGCTACAGTTATAGACTAGGCAACTACTAAGGCGGCAGAGGAGAACCCCAAGGGGTACTAGCTCTCTGCCTAGATAGGTTTAGGCCATAGGAAAGACTGTGCCGGCAAGCCTAGCCTACATAGCGGATGAGGGAAATTCAAATGCTAGGGTAAGTAGACTATACAAAGAAACTGTAGTTCCTAGGAAAGTAAAGAGTTATGGCCTAACTAGGAAGGGGAAGGGGCAACTAGACCACTCTTCTAAGACTGCAGGGAGAATTAATCCAGGATAGGAATAAATATCTCACCTACCTAGGGCCAGACTAGATAGCCCACAAGCTATCCAGTTCCTCTATACAGCAACGAAGAACACTTCAGTTGCCAGGGAACTGGACTGGGAGGGGAACAAAGTTCCACAGCAAGTAGATGCACTAGCAGGCTCAAGGGGGGGGGGGGGAGGAAGGGAGACTCAGAAATTGGGGAGGTGGCAGGACAGGAAGGCCTAACATGACAAATTATGAGATAATTTGTATTTTTCCCTTATTAGTACAAACCTGGAGTTATTTATTGAATTATCTTTTGGCGGAGTTGGAAGGTAGCCATTAGACCTAAAGTGCGAGGTGGCAACCCTGCCTAAACGTTTGAGCGTGTAGGTTGGGGGTTACCCAGCTGCCTCTATATATAATCTCACAGCAATGAGGTACATCACTTTTGATTGCAGGCTGGACTTCTGGGGGACAGGTGATGGCAGGCCAGTTTGTATAAATAACTTCAGGGTTGTAATAGTTAGGGAAAAATATAAATTATCTCCGATTTTGTCATTTGTTCCCATACTAACAAACCATACGCCATTTATTAGATGACTTACTCTTTGGTGGGTGGAAGTCCTAAGTCTGGCTTGGACATTGACCCGGTTTTACCTAGTGCAATATATGACTGGTCTAGGGAAAACTTTGACATCTCACTGAAATATACAAAGTGAGTATAATAGCAGCTTGTGCAATACAATGTAATAAAGTTTGTTGTCTTGTATGAACACCTTCCCAGTTTATATAGGAAAACAAGACATATCCCATTGCTTACCTCACAGAAAGTAATGGGGACGTGGATAGTACATAAATTTATGACTTATACTAGACTACACAAGGGAAGTGATAATCACTTGTTGAGGTTGAAGCCAGCTTGCAGCAGGACCCATGGTGCTGTACCTCAAGGGAGGGGAATATGGAGAAAGGAAAGCCAGACATTCTCTCATTCATCCCAGTCTTATCCAGGGTAACTAATCCCCTCAACCAAATACTTGTCCATCAAGGAGCCTGGGGTATCTTAAACTCCTTGTTAAGCAGCCACCACAGGACTGATAGTGAATGTATCGAGTCTCCTGTGGGTCACGTCTTTTAAGTAATGGGCTGTGAAGGTGGTCTGTCTCTTCCACACGTCCGCTTGAAGTACTTGCAACACGAAGAAGTTGCATTTGAATGCCAGGGAAATTCTGACTCCCCTGACATCATGGGCTTTAGGTCGACGAGCCAGAGGAGAATCGGGAGCCAAGGCTCTTTCGATCACTGGGCGGATGCAGGAGGAAACCGTGTTCTTAGTGATACTCCTCTTTACTCTTCCTAAGCTAACAAATAGAGGTGTTAGTCGGGGCCGTGTTGCTGCAGTGTGTTCAAGATAGTATCTCAAACTCCTCACTGGGCATAGTGACAATTGATCTAGGTCATTGGTTACAGAATGAAGACTCGCAATCTGAAAGGGCCCGAATATATGGTCCAGTATTCCTGAATTTTGAGTCTTAGCAATGAACTCAGGGACGAAGCTGAGTGTCACTTCCTCCCATCCCCTTGAATGGGCCATGTCATAAGATAGGCCATGAAGTTCACTGACTCTCTTTGCCAAAGCTAAGGCGAGCAGGAATGCCATCTTCAAAGTGAGGTTTCGTTCAGTTGCATGGCGTAATGGTTCGTAGGGAGGTCCTTTTAAGGATCTCAAGACGCGAAACACGTTCCAAGGAGGAGGCCTAATCTCTGACTGAGGGCAAGTGATCTCGCAACTCCGTATGAATAAAGAAAGTTCCAACGAAGAGGAAATGTCAACTCCTTTTAGCCTAAAGGAAAGGTTTAAGGCTGAGTAATAGCCTTTTGACGCTGAGACCGAAAAAAGCTTTTCCTTCCGAAGGTATACAAGGAACTCTGCTATTATTGGAATAGTGGCATCGAGCTTTGAGATATTCCTTCCATGACACCAACCACAGAATACTCTTCATTTTGTCTGATAGTCTGAGGCTGAGGACGTACGCAAGTAACCGGAGATTCTCTACGCAACTTGTCGTGAAAAGCCCTTTTGAGAGAGGAGACGCTGGGTAGTCTCCAGGCATGAAGTCAAAGTGACTGCACGGTCCGGTGAAAGATGTTCGCATGTGGCTGTTTGAATAGATCTGGTGGTGGAAGAAGCTCTCGCGATAGATCTACTAGGAGTTGCATGAGATCTGGAAACCGCTCTGTGTGACGCCATAGCAGAGCTACAAGGGTCAACATTAGATCTTTGGATGCTCTGGTCTTGTTGAGCAGTCTTCTCATCAGACAGAGCGGGTGAAAGGCATACACGTTGATGTTGTCCCACTATTGTTGATGCATCTTGCCATAGAGCCTGAGAGTCCGGGACTGGAGAACAGTACAGCGAAAGTTTATTGTTCAGAGATGTTGCGAACAGATCTACAGTCGGGGAACCCCAGAAAGTCAGGACTTTGTTGGTTATCTGACAATTCATAGACCATTCAGAGCCTACTATCTGAGTCGCTCTCCTCAGATTGTACGCAAGCACATTCCTCTTGCCGGGAATGAAGTGAGCTAATAGGGACACCAAATGATCTTCTGACCATCTGAGGATCTTTACTGCAAGATGGCATAGAGGCTGCGAAAAGGTACCGCCCTATTTGTTTATGTAAGTCACGACTGTGGTGTTGTCGCTCATCAACATCACAGAGTGATCTGCTAGCAACTGTTGGAACTGATGCAGGACTAGGTAAGCTGCTCTCATCTCTAGAAGATTTATGTGCTGCTACCTTTCTGACTCTGACCAAAGGCCGGAGATCGTATGGTGCAGCAAGTGAGCCCCCACCCTTCTTTTGATGCATCTGTGAAGAACATCAAATTCGGAGGGGGAATGAAAAGATTCTGGCCCCGTCAAAGGTTTTCATCTGCCATCCACCAGTTCAAATCCGTCACCTGATCCTGAGTTATGGAAACTCGAATGTCCGGTGGATTGCAGTGTTGGTTTCACTCGGACTTCAGCTACCATTGCAGGGATTTTATCCTGAGGCGGCCATTTGGAACAAGATGGATAAGAGAGACTAGAAGGCCTAACAGACTCAACCAGCGAGAGGTCGGAAGGACTTCTTTTCTGAGGAAGGGCGTGGCCACTTCCATCAGTCTGTGTACTCTTTTATCTGATTGGAAGACTTTCTCTTGGATGGTGTTCATTGTCATACCGAATACCGAGGTATACCAGCTTTTGTGAAGGTTGCAGTAATTACTTCTCGTGATTTATCAGGATCCCCAGATCCTGACAAAACTTGAGAAGCATGTCTCGGTGACAAAGCAGGGTTATCTCTGAGTCTGCTAGGATCAGCCAGTCATCGAGATATCTGAGAAGACGGATACCGTTCCTGTGAGCCCAAGATGGCACTAGGGCGAACACTCTGGTGAATACCTGATGAGTTGTCGCGAGACCGAAGCAAAGAACCTTGAACTGGTATGTCTTTTCCTCGTGTATGAATCTTAGATACTACCTTGAAGACAGATGGATTGGGATCTGGAAGTATGCATCCTTCACATCCAGTGTGCACATGAAGTCCCGTGGATGAACCGCTTGAATTATCGTGTCTGCTGTCACCATTCTGAACTGAGTCTGTTGAACAAACTTGTTCAGAGGAGAGAGATCGATGACTGGTCTCCAGCTTCCAGCCGTCTTTTTCACCGGAAAAATTTGACTGTAGAAGCCTGGGAACCCATCTCCAACCTCTTGGAGAGCCCCTTATGCAGCATGGTCTAGACTTCGGCACTGAGGGCCGGCTACTCTGCAGATCCCTTCGCATAGAAGCTTAGAAGCACTGGATCCCAAGTTAGAGGAGGGAGAGATTTAATGAACAAGACACGATACCCTAGAGCGATTACTTCGACCGTCCAGAGTTCTGCCCCGTGAAGCTGCCAACTCTGCCATCAGCGCTGTGGGCATCCTCCCATTGGTGGTAGGTGAGGAGGAATGCCATTACTTAATGGGAGTGACCACCTCAGCTACCTCCCTTTCCTTCCTTCTTTCCTCTGAAGGACTTGGTCCCTTTCTGCCCTTTGGATGGATTGGGCCACTTAGACATCTTAGAAGGTCCGGAGAACCTAGAAGTTGACGGGTGAGAAGAGGAAGGTCCTTGCTGAGTCTGAAATGACTGGGAAGGTCTACCATAGGGCCTCGATGTCATGGCCCTGTGGAGGAGAGAATCATTCGACGATTTCCTCAATCGCTTAGCAGCCCTCTCTATCTCCTCTGGAACGAAGAGAGGAGTACCTCAACCGGGAGACATCCACCTTCGGCACCTGCTTATGGAATTTCCCGATGATGATATTCCTTCTCTTGAATATGGCATTTGCCCACAGGTTGACAACGTGGTGCAACAAGAACTCAAGAGTTCGGGTACCTGACAACAAGAAAGACCCTAAAGTCTTCCTGGCCGACTCTTTCGAAAGATTGTGGGAGCGGACCATGAAGCCCTAGGACCCCAGCCATATATCAAGCCATGAAGAAGCCTGCATGGCGTACTTTGCGCCTCTCTCTATGTTCAGGAGCTCAACTGCTGAGAGGGAGGCCTTCAGAAAGGAGAGGTCTTAAGTCGGGAGAACCATCGTTAGAGACTCTACTGAAGGGTCAAGGAGCATGGTGAAATGAGGTTCCCCTTTGATCTCGTAATATTTCTTTTGTAAAACAAAAGGAAGTGGAAGGGGCCGATAGGAGGGATCTGCCCTCAAGGAACTGGAAGTTCCAGCTATCTGCGCGATAGCTTTCCTTTTGGCGACTGTCAAACTCTTAGACCAGGGCAAAGTGGCACTGGACCTGGAAGGCTTCTGGGTCTCGAATATTTCATCGAGCACCATATCCTTTCCCTCCTGAGTGGTGGAACCAGGAGTAGACAGCCTCTACTGAAGGGTCGAGGGACACAGAGAAATGAGGTTTCCCTTTGATCTCGTAATATTTCTTTCGTAAAACAAAAGGAAGTAGAAGGGGTCGAGAGGAGGAATCTGCCCTCAAGGAACTGGAAGTTCCAGCTATCTGCGCAATAGCTTTCCTTTTGGCGACTGTCAAACCCTTAGACCAGGGCAAAGTGGCACTGGATCTGGAAGGCTTCTGGGTCTCGAATATTTCATCGAGCACCACATCCTTCCCCTCCTGAGTGGTGGAGCCAGAAGTAGACAACCTATTGATGGCCCTCATGCAAGCGAGGATCTGCCAAAAGGTGTGTTCCGACTCACGTCTCTCTTGTTCAGAGTGGTAGTTCGAACTAGCCGCCTTTGGAAGATTCTAATCATCGGAATCCAAGGGGTCGTCTACTTCCAGGCTCATATCCAGAATCTGGGGTAGGTCAGGGTTGCCAACTGTATCATTAGAGGGACACGCCACAAGGGACCTTCTTTGTGCTTCAGCCATACGAGCTTCTCTTGCTGCAGCGTTCTTGGGTTTTGTCTTCGTGTCCTTCGATTCCCTAAGCACAGGACGTTCCTCCACGGTATTAAGAGGGGGAACTTGCAAGGTTTTCGAGGCGAATGACGAGGCTTTGGCAGCAGGAGCTGAAGGCTCCTCCGTAGGAGGCACTACCTTAATCTCTTAAGGATTGAAGGGATGGATGGTTATCTCCCTGGGCGAGCCTAAGTCCCTACTCATTCTAAAGTGAATGATGTCAGCATGTGGTGGAGTTATGACTCTCATCCTCCTTTTCTGTCTCTTGATCATGGTTTCCCTTGCCTTCACTGGAGTAAATGGTAGGTTGGCCCTGTATGAGTCAGAAGCTTGAGGACCTTCTGCACGCGATCGGAGTGGATGTGATCAGCGATCCTTGTCCGACATTGATCTCCTTCTAGGATCTTGACTCCCAATGAACAATATCAACAAGGGCTCCAAAGGAATCCTCAGAGTCACCTTGACTTGAGAAGTCGGAGGCTGTGGCCGGGGAGGAGCCATATTCAGAGACTTTAGTAGGGTGGTAAGAAAAGTACACACCCATGTAGGAAGTTCTGTTCCACTAAGTAAGCCCTGGGCTTCCCTTGGAGGTCTAGGAGAAGAACTTCCCTTGGAGGTCTAGGAGAAGAACATCCCTTGGGAGGGACTCTAGAAGGACCTGCAGTCGACGCAGTGGAGAGTCTCTGGGGCAAAGGAATGCATTCTCTTGGAGGACGAGAAGGACGGTCCGAACTAATATGAACCTAATAGCGAACCTAATAGGCAGCTCCTTGAAACCCTCTGGAAAGGGTGTTGGTCTGCCGCTGGAGGTGGAAGAAGCTGAAGGCCGGGCGAAGGTGTTGGTGTTGCACTTGCTTGTGATTCCAACACATCTGCTCATGAATTGCTGGCGGAAATCTAATGCCTTCCTGCTGCCTCAGAGAAGCACCTATATCTGAGGAAGTTCGCAGAGGAGGTCTCTGGGTAGGAACAACTCTTATCGTTGGAGAACGTGTTGCAGCGGGACACGTTTCCATGCGTCACATAGGCGAGGGCTTTGCTAATACTCCCCAGGCGGTGAAAGGCACAGGGGGTTTAGGTGGACACCTGTCATGATCAGGTTCTGTCCGAGGTTGTTTGGAAGAGGGTCAGATTGAGGAGCTACCCGCTGATGGACTGCGCGAGCGCCTAGCTCTACCTCTAGACGAGAAACGTCTAGACCTTGATCACGAACGCGCGGTTCATGATCAGAAATGAGCTGTTTGTGAACGGGAGTGTCTAGCACTCGTTCGAGAATGGTGTGAACGTCGTGTATGCCTAGCTCGCTAACGTGGGTGTCAGCTTCACAAACATGAATGTTAATCTTGTGAACGGTACCCTCGCGAGCATGAGTGCTGCCCTCGTGAACAGGAGCGTCCTCCTCGCGAGCGTGAGCGCCGTTCTCGTCATCTAGATTGTAGAGACCTAGGATGTAAGCGTCTAGACCTGGGTCAAGACTGCTCGTGATCGTGCAGAATGTAATCGCGAGAATTCTCCTCGTGAAGAGAAATGTCTCCGAGGAGAGCGTTGAGAATGGGGGTCTCGAAACCGCGAAGAGCGTTCGGATCGTGATGACCTACAATCCATCAGATCTTCCAATCGTCGCGAACGGCGATCAGGGGAAGAGTGTCCAGAAGGGTGAGGCAATGGCGATGCTCGTACTTTAGTGCTGCGGATTCCTCTGGGGAGCAACAAAGGGTTGGAGGCTACAGGACAACGAGGTCCCGGGATGGCGAGAGAGTTCATCGTCAGTAGGAGGCCATTGGAGAGGCAAATGCGAGCGATCACCTCGTCCACGTGCGGAAGGGTAGGAGAGGGCGAAAGTTGGACTTCACACAGTTCCAGAGCATGAGATGTTGAAGGCTCTGGAGTAGGGTCCTTCCTGGCACCGCGCTGAAGGAGATGCAGCAGCTCCTTCTTTGAAGGGGGTCCAGAAATCCCTTAGGTCGGCCACACCTGCAAAAGCTCTGAAAAGGAAAAGGGCTCTCCGGCAGCTGGAGGTGAAGTTACTCCTCTAGGGGAAGCATCAACCTACCCAGTACCCTCGGGTTGCCAAGGAGTTAGTCGATCTGCGCTCTTACTCGATCGGCCCTCGGAAAAGCGTGAGCGCGAAGGAGCTTTTGAGAGAGATTTGGGGGTGCGAGACGAAGAACGTGCTTTCCTCGGCCCTGATGGAGAAAGATCGTGCTTGGCCTTCTTCTTCCTGCACCTTCCAAATTTCTCCCATTTGGGAGGCAGGCCACTACCTACACTCTGCGCAGGGCGAACACTGCTCGCATCGATGCCCTCTGCAAGAAGGACACAAAGAGTGCGGGTCGCTCTCCAACGAAGACATGAAGGTACCTCACGCGGTACCTTCATGCCCTAGACAGGTTAGCATGAGGACGATCGTTGAGAAACACGCACACCTGGATAAAAAAAGAAAATAAAAAAGTCCAATTACAGTCTAGGGAGAGAGAGAAGACACGTCCGATCTCTACCGAGCCAAAAGAAAAAGTGACGTACCTTACTGCTGAGAGAGTATATGTAAAGGGGGCTGGGTACCCGCTCAAATGGTTAGACATGGTTGCCCCGTCGCACTTTAAGTCTAATAGCTACCTTCGAGCTTCGTCGAAAGATAATCCAATAAATAACGGAAGGTTTGTTAGTATGGGAACAATGTAGCATTAGAACTAAAATGGCATTCTACGGAGTCTGCAGTAAGAAGGCACAGAGACCGAGTCCTCACAACCGGCAGCTAGCCTACCAAAAGCTAAGAAAGGAATCCTGGGAATTGCTAAGGCGACACAAAAGGCAGGTCTACCTGCCAGCATTAGAACAAGGTTGGTGAAAAACGATCACCCTAGGAAAACTGTAATACACTATCTACTGCTCCCAGAAGGGCCTTTCAGGATAGCAGCTCCCCACTATGACACATCAATAGCAAAGGAGTATGCACAGCCTCACGAAACCCGTAAGGTTAAATGATAGAAGGTGATAGTGCAGAAGTACATATTAATGGCCAAGGCTGACGGCCAGGGTACTTAAAAAAGATCAAAATTTAAGGTGTGCAACTATATGTATCTAACCAGTTACTACTGCTAAAGTGATAATTGACAAAGTTATCTTCAGATCATTTGTTATTTCCTGCCAAGAACTGGAGCTGTTAAATAGGTGAATCAATTAAACAAGCTCTGCTGTTCAAGTTTCAAAGAATGGTTAGGAGCCCATAACTGGAGTACTCAAACTGAAACATATTGATAAACGATCTGACCAGACCCTAGTATAAAATGAACCTATGGAAATAGAAGAAGTGTATTTGAGTTCCCCAGAGTTCATAGATATTGCTGATGACAATGATGAGAAGGAAGGCTCTATAAGGAAAGTCTTATTGTGGAAGCCCTTAAAAAAGTAGTTACACAAATTGCAAGAGCTGAGACTGATATGACAGCTGGCAGCAGATAAGTACTTTGATTTAGTGTGAAGAGGGTCTTGTGCAGTTCATTAATTATATGCGTCCATGCCAAGTTTACTGTAGTTGGAACTTTAGTGATATTTCTATTCCTTTGTATGACTTATTCATTTCATCATGGTATTAATTTTGTTTATTTATGCAGTACTCTTCAATAATAATTATTCCAAATTATACGACTTCCTTTTATCTAATTACCTTCTTAGTTTTTGAAATAATCATTATTTCCATAGGATGTGTTTGTTTTCATAAGATTTCTATCCCACAGCATTTTTTTTTTTTTTATCTTTTGTTAACCCCTGTGGCCGCGGGGGCATAAAAACAAGAATAGCGCCAACGTTATCCCTGCGTGTCGTAAGAGGCGACTAAAAGGGACGGGACGAAGGGGCTAGGAACCTCCTCTCCTGTATCTACATCCTGTGAGACATCGACAAAGAGATGGAGCTGGGGGGAGAGTGACTGCTCCCCGCACTCTAGTTTTGGGGTGTTTGAATGTGCGTGGATGTAGTACGATAGAGAGTAAAAGATGTGAAATTGGAAGTATGTTTAGGAATAGAAGGATGGATGTATTGGCCTTGTGTGAGACGAAGATAAAAGGAAAGGGTGAAGTGATGTTTGGTGAAATGTCTGGTAGAGTGTCTGGGATTGAAAGGGGAAGAGCGAGAGAGGGTGTGGCTTTATTGCTGAGTGAATGAATGACAGGTAAAGTAGTGGAATGGAAGGAGATATCATCTAGGTTAATATGGGTAAGGGTTAGGTTGGGTAGGGAATGTTGGGCGTTTGTCAGTGCGTATGGGCCAGGTAGTGAGAAAAGTGAAGAAGAGCGGAATGAGTTCTGGAATGAATTAACTAGGTGTGTAGAAGGACTGGGTAGAAGGAATTATGTAGTTGTCATGGGTGACTTAAATGCTAGAGTGGGCGCTGGAGAGGTAGAAGGTGTCATTGGGAAGTATGGCGTACCAGGTGAAAATGTGAGTGGTGAGAGACTGGTAGATATGTGTGTTGAGCAAGAGATGGTGATAAGTAATAGCTTTTTCGAAAAGAAAGATAAAGATAAGTATACATGGGTAAGAGTGGCAAATGGAAGAGTGGTAGAAAGGGCATTAATGGATTATGTGTTGATAACTAAAAGAATGTTTGGAAGATTGAAAGACGTGCACGTGTTTAGGGGTATGGCTAACGGTATGTCTGATCATTTTTTGGTGGAAGGAAAATTAGTTGTAGCAAAAGAATGGGGGAATAGAGTAGGTGGATGTAAAAGGGAGGTAGTAAGGGTTGAAGAGCTAATAAAACCGGGGGTAAAAAGAAAATATCAGGAAAGGTTGAAAATGATATATGACGAAGTGAAAGTAAGAGAAACTGGCAATTTAGAGGAGGAGTGGAAGTTAGTAAAAGAAAATTTTGTTGGGAATGCAAGTGATGTGTGTGGAAAGAAGGTTGTTGGAGGCAGCATGAGGAAGGGCAGTGAATGGTGGAATGAAGGAGTGAAGGTAAAAGTGGAAGAGAAAAAGAGGGCTTTTGAAGAATGGCTGCAGAGTAATAGTATAGAGAAGTATGAAAAATATAAAGAAAAAAATGTGGAAGTAAAGTGCAAGGTACGTGAGGCAAAGAGGGCAGCTGACCTGAGGTGGGGTCATGGATTAGGTCATTCATATGAAGAGAATAAGAAGAAGTTTTGGAAAGAAGTGAAGAGAGTAAGGAAGGCTGGCTCAAGAATGGAAGAGACAGTGAAAGATGGAAATGGAAGGTTGTTAAAAGGAGAGGAGGCAAGGAAAAGGTGGGCGGAATATTTTGAAAGTTTACTGAATGTTGAGGATAATAGGGAGGCAGATATAATTGCTGTTGCAGGTGTTGAGGTGCCAGTGATGGGAGATGAGAATGAGAGAGAGATTACAATAGATGAAGTGAGGAGAGCACTAGATGAAACGAGAGTAGGAAAAGCATCTGGTATGGATGGTGTGAGAGCTGAGATGTTGAAGGAGGGGGGTGTGACTGTACTTGAATGGTTGGTGAGATGGTTTAATATGTGTTTTGTGTTGTCAATGGTACCAGTAGATTGGGTTTGTGCATGTATTGTACCACTATATAAGGGTAAGGGAGATGTGCATGAGTGTTGTAATACAAGAGGTATTAGTTTGTTAAGCGTAGTTGGAAAAGTGTATGGTAGAGTAATGATTAATAGGATCAAGGATAAAACAGAGAATGCAATCTTAGAAATACAGGGTGGTTTTAGAAGAGGTAGGGGTTGTATGAATCAAATTTTTACAGTTAGGCAGATATGCGAGAAATACTTAGCAAAAGGTAAGGAGGTGTATGTTGCGTTTATGGATCTGGAGAAAGCGTATGATAGAGTTGATAGGGAAGCAATGTGGAATGTGATGAGGTTATATGGAGTTGGTGCAAGGTTGTTGCAAGCAGTGAACAGTTTCTACAAAGGCAGTAAAGCATGTGTTAGGATAGGAAATGAAGTGAGTGATTGGTTTCCAGTGAGAGTGGGTCTGAGACAGGGATGTGTGATGTTGCCGTGGTTGTTTAACTTGTATGTTGATGGAGAGGTGAGAGAGGTAAATGCTCGAGTGCTTGAACGAGGATTAAAACTGGTAGACGAGAATGACCATGAATGGGAGGTAAATCAGTTTTTGTTTGCGGATGATACTGTACTGGTTGCAGACACAGAAGAGACGCTTGGACGATTAGTGACAGAATTTGGAAGAGTGTGTGAGAGACGGAAGTTGAGAGTTAATGTGGGTAAGAGTAAGGTTATGAGATGTACGAGAAGGGACGGTGGTGCAAGGTTGAATGTCATGTTGAATGGAGAGTTACTTGAGGAGGTGGATCAGTTTAAGTACTTGGGGTCTGTTGTTGCAGCAAATGGTGGAGTGGAAGCAGATGTACGTCAGAGAGTCAATGAAGGTTGCAAAGTGTTGGGGGCAGTTAAGGGAGTAGTAAAAAATAGAGGGTTGGGCATGAATGTAAAGAGAGTTCTATATGAGAAAGTGATTGTACCAACTGTGATGTATGGATCGGAGTTGTGGGGAATGAAAGTGATGGAGAGACAGAAATTGAATGTGTTTGAGATGAAGTGTCTAAGGAGTAGGGCTGGTGTATCTCGAGTAGATAGGGTTAGGAACGAAGTGGTGAGGGTGAGAACGGGTGTAAGAAATGAGTTAGGAGCTAGAGTGGATATGAATGTGTTGAGGTGGTTTGGCCATGTTGAGAGAATTGAAAATGGCTGTCTGCTAAAGAAGGTGATGAATGCAAGAGTTGATGGGAGAAGTACTAGAGGAAGGCCAAGGTTTGGGTGGATGGATGGAATGAAGGAAGCTCTGGGTGATAGGAGGATAGATGTGAGCGAGGCAAGAGAGCGTGCTAGAAATACGAATGAATGGCGAGCGATTGTGACGCAGTTCTGGTAGGCCCTTCTGCTGCCTCCGGTGCCTTAGATGACCGCGGAGGTAGCAGCAGTAGGGGATTCAGCATTATGAAGCTTCATCTATGGTGGATAATGTGGGAGGGTGGGCTGTGACACCCTAGCAGTACCAGCTGAACTTGGTTGAGTCCCTTGTTAGGCTGGGAGGAACGTAGAGAGTAGAGGTCCCCTTTTTGTTTTTGTTTCTTTGTTGATGTCGGCTACCCCCCAAAATTGGGGGAAGTGCCATGGTATATGTATTTATGTATGTTAACCCCTTTCTAAAATCTTACCTGAGATTTGAGCTATTTAGTAAATGTATTATTTTCTTCTGAATTAAATCAGAAAAGTTCAGGTAGATTTCTATTCAGCACACCCTACTCAAGATAAAATCATGGGGAAGTTCTAAGGTTCTTGCTGGGTCCCCTTGCCCATAATAAAATTAAGGGGTGGTGCCCAGTGCCCATTTCTTTATTTATATTTTCTCTTTTCCTCAGATCTCTGGGACATTACCCCGTATATTCGTGAGGTGCGAAGTTAGAGTGCAGTCGGCATTCTTGACGCTAGGTAGCTTGCGTGCTACATACAGCCGTAGTCTACAAACCACTACACCTTCATGCGCAGTAGCTACCAAGCAACGTAGAATAACGCAATCTACTGATTTCTTTTTAATTGCCTGGCAATAATAATGATAATAATAATAGTAATAATAATAATAATAATAATAATAATAATAATAAAAAAAAACATTAAATGACTCCGAAGTTTGTATCCGCGTAGGAATAGTTATTGTTGTTTGCTGGCTATTATTTTCTTTTGCTGCTACTGTTTTACTACTTTTTATGCTGAATTAAATATTAAGGGAATAATACATTAAAGTAAATTTTACAAACTCTACATTTTGATATGCATCACTGTAGTTAACTGTAACAGGTTCATTTCTTTCAACAGGAACGATATCTCTCCCACTGGGAGGATGGCCACTCCCTACAATGCTCACATGGAGAGTCCAATGAACATGGTTTGGTATGGTATGAAGGGCAAA
This sequence comes from Palaemon carinicauda, assembly GCF_036898095.1. Lineage (NCBI taxonomy): Eukaryota > Metazoa > Arthropoda > Malacostraca > Decapoda > Palaemonidae > Palaemon > Palaemon carinicauda. The sequence continues at coordinate 101,997,334 of NC_090730.1, forward strand.
GAGGATGCAGATCGACTTCAACACGACTCGTAAAGGTGCCACAAGGGTGATCATCATGGCCGGAGCAGGTTCACATTGCAATGTATATGGGTTTGTGTCTAAGAAAGGCTTATGATTTGTGTATAAAAAAAAAAAAAATTCTTCCTTTATTTGAATACCCCTCTGTGCCACCCCCCACCCCCAACGCAATAAATGCCTTAATCCATTATTATTTTTTTACAGGTATTGACAGCAGCCCTCTACACTCAGTAGGGAGGAGAATTTAGACTTCAGAGTACTGTATTGTAAATATTTCTGCCCCGCTACACGAGTCACTTCCCAAACTTGTAATTGACGTCAGTGTTTTCTGAAAGTGACCAGTAACCCAGGTAGAAGTGTAGAGAAATATTGTAAAGGGTGTCATAAACATTAATAGTTCACAGGAGCTATTGAAATGGCATATCTGGTCGCAGATCCAGGAAGTGAATTCAGAGGTTAGGAGGAGAGTGACTAAGTTCGAGTTTAGTCTGAATTGTTCCAGAATTATCAAAACCCTTTCCAAGAAGGAGAGATTTAGGCACTACTGGTGTTAGTCAGAAAAGTTTTGATGACAACGAAACCTTATCACAGTGCCGGTTTATAATTGGAGATTTTCTAGACGTTGTTATCATAAACCCACAGAGACCTGCACAGCATCGTATGCGGCCATACTGTTCAGAAGCTAAAAATTTTTAAGTAACTTTGCAGTCTAATGGTAGACTGGATATTGATAAGGACAGTATTGATTTAGGGAGAATTATTGTAGTACAGTATTTTCAGTTTTATATATTTTCTTCTAATTTTCTTTTTATCTTGCTATCGTGAGGCTGGAGTGTAAAGGGATGCTAATTTTGCCTTTAATTGATTATTTGAATTGACAAAACATTGTTAATGTATTCCTATCAGTTTTTTTTTTCATTTACAAATAAATATTTTTTTTGTTTTTATAAAGACAGAATTTAATCACAGAACCTTTCCCCATGATGTCCCCTTCTCAGCCACTGTTTTTTTTATTAGTAGCAGTTGTTTTTTGTAAATCTTTCTAATAAGTTATTTTTCATAATTTTTTCTCCCACACTGTATCCTGTTGTCAGATTTAGAAAAAAAAATATAATATTTCCCTTCACCTAATGTTCTAACATTTTTTCTTGAGCTTGAAACCATCTTCCCTAAAGAATATAGAGCTATATATAAATTCTGCTAATTTCCCAGAAATGAATCAGTGGTCATGCTACCTGTTTATTCAGCAAGCTCAAGGCAGGATAAATAAAAGAAGGAAGTAAGATAACAGCTGGGTCCCCTTGCCCAGTATAAATCAAGAGGTGGTGCCCAGTGCTCAGTTCTCTTGACCTGTTACCTAGATTTCTGGGTATTCCACCGTTGTATATTTTTTTGTGTAGTGAACGTTGGGTTGTGGTCGGCATTCTGACACTAGGCAGTTCGGGTGCTACCTCTGGCCACAGTCCGCAAACCACTACATAATTTTTGGTGCCCAGACCAGGGAAACACCAACCTTTAGGTATGGCATCTTCATCCAGTAAACGCCAAAAGGCTAAGAAGATCCTGAGCCAGGATGTGGAGTCTTGTCCAGATTGTCAGTGATCTGACAACTCAGGTCCGGTCCCTGACACTTCAAGTGGCGGCCCTGAAGAGCATTGAGCCGTCACCAACGTGCCACGTTGCCTCTGGGGTCACGACCACAGTGACCACCAGTGCTCCCTCTACATCCCCAGCTTGGCCGAACATCAATGGTCTGGCAATTCCAGTAACTGGAGCAGAGCCAGTGATTGCAGGTCTCCGGCCCCCTCCAGGGTTCACACCGTTACTCCCCCCTGTACCAGGCTTCTGGGAGTCTCCTGCTCCAAGTGGACTGCTTGCTTCCTCGCATGTTCCGGCAACTAACCCCGTTAGTCCACCAGAGACTGTAGCCAGTGGACTAGGGGAGCAGTTTTTGGACAACCCGGCCAAAGCCAGTGGGCCAGAAAAGGCTCCAGCAGCTACGGCTGAGGAAATTCTTGCCCAGACAGGGGCTATTCCAAAGCGGAGACACCAGGCCAAGGGAAAAGCCAGACCAGCATTACCCAAAACTGTGACTATGTCCCAGGAGTCAACCAGCGACGATTCTATTAGCGAGGCTTTTGGTGACACTTCCAGTTCCTGTCTCAGTGTCAGCTCAGACGACACTGTCTCCACCGACCACGTCCCGTCCCTCCAGACAGAACGCAGTCTGTCTGACTCCAGGAGGAACCCCAAGCCTGGAATCTTTCAGCTAGAAACTGGCCAGAGTTTTGCCCGATTCCTGAGGGATTTTGAGGCCTACTGCACGAGTAAATATACCGCAGGCAGCAAACGACCGGTGGACTGTTTATCTGGGTATTATTGAACCCAGTATCTTTCCTTGGTCTTCACCCATTGTTCCAGTCCAAAAAAAGGACAATAGTATACGGTTGTGTGTGGACTACAGTAGACTGAATAAGGTGACTGTCTCTGATAAGTTCCTGATGCCTATGGCCGATTCCGTATTTGGACTTCAAGGAGTCAAATACTTTACAACCCTTGACCTGGTTCTTGGATACTACCAATTACTGTTGGCAGAGGACAGTAAAGAATACACGGCTTTCTCTACCGCCTTTGGACACTGGCAGTTCAGACGCTTATAGTTTGGACTGAAAAATGCACCTGCAGTGTTCCAGAGAGAAATGTAGAGTATTCTCCATGAGTTCCCGAAAGCCAAGGTGGTTGTCTACATTGATGACATCTTGATACTTGGGTCTTCTTTCGAGGAACACCTGAAACTGGTAGAACGAGTTTTGGCTACTCTCCAGAAACACGGACTCAAGATAACTCGGAAAGTGTTCTTGGGTTCAAGCCGAGGTCCAGTATCTTAGTCATCTGGTTGGACGATCTGGGATGCGTAAGCTGCCAAAATACATCCAGAAAGTGGATGACTTCCCTAAACTGACCACTGTGCGTGAGCTACGGGGATTCCTGGGACTGGTAAACTTCCAATGGAAGTTTATCCCCATGTGCTCACAGATAGACAAACCATTATCTGCAAAGACTGGAGGACGAAAATCCCAAGGGACTAGGAAACTGAAGTGGACTGCAGAAATGGACGGTGCCTTTGTGCGCTTGAAGGAACTGATCAAGGAGGACATTATGTTATCGTACCCTGACTACTCCGCTGGTGCTAAACCCTTGGAGTTGTTTGTTGACGCTTAGGGTGAGGGTGCTAGTGCTTGTCTATGCCAGGAGCCTTTGGAGCATCCAGGGGAGCGTCGAGTGATAGTGAACGACTCTATGACTTTCCTTGACTGCGAGACCCGTTACTCTACCATTGAGCGTGAGTTGGCTGCTCTGCGATGGGGGTTGAAAACCTTCAGGGCCTTCCTCTATGGTCAGTTCTTCGTGATTCATTCTGATCACCGTCCCCTGATGTACCTTCATGACATGAAGATGGTGGACAGTCGTCTAGCACAGACACTGGAGGACCTGTCCGAATTAACTTTATTGTTAACTACTTTCCAGGTGATCAGAATGCTGCAGCAGACTGGTTATCCCGCTGGCCTGCATTAACTGACTGTCTGTTTTCTACTGAACCCAGCACTCCCAAGTTGCCTACTGGACTGGCCTTGTATAAGGAGGTTCGTGGTGGTCTAGATTCTCTCATAGAATCCTTGGAGCTAGTCGTGAACTGCTGGACAGAAGGGTCAGGTGTCGCACCCGACTCAACGGAAGGGAGCCAAGCTCCGGGATGCCTTAGTTCAGCAGTTTCTGAAAGACGCCAGTCGAGCAGGCTTCCAACTGGACAAGACCAGAAGGCACAGGATCAAGCCAATGCATTTTCCAGGTACAGTCCCAGCTCTGGAGTTGCTCTTGGCAGCATCTAAGCTATTGAACCTGGAAATCTGGGTCCATTCAGGTCGCACTTGTCCCGTAGTCTATCGTGATCCATCCATGACTGAGCCTCAGTGTGTGCATCTTCAGTGTCTGTCTGGAGTGCATTTTAACCCTCTGATCGAGCTCCGCAATTATGTCCCTCCAACTGACGTGATTCTGGGCCATAAGGCGGAGGTAAAATCTTGTGTGCCTGACGCTGAGGGCTTGGTCACCGATGATCAGGAAGCGCTCGAGGATAGTCCTGTAATCCAGTACGTGACAGAAAAGGCACCTCGTCAGTCCAGTTGTACCCGTGTGTCTCAATACTCGGCAGTAGGTATAGTAATGATGCAGGAGACCTTATTTTGTACTCTTGTTGATGCAGGAGCACAGGTTTGTCTTGTGAACGAGTCTGTACTGAGCCAACTTGGCATAGAGTACCAGGTACTGACAGGAGAACAGCTAGAGGGGTTGACTGGTTCCTGCACCAGCATTCTAGGCTACGTCCAGTTAGAGCTGAAGTGTCCTTTCGAGTAAAGGCTACCGCTCTTTAACTATACGGTGGTAGCTGCCAAAGACATTAACTTTTGTTTTGTTCTTGGTAGAAATATACTGGACGCAGTCTACCTGACACTGGATTCACCCTGAGAACAGTTGGTGTATGACCACACTACTGTTCTTCAGTTGTCTCTCAAGGTACTCTGTCTCCTCCCTGCATACCGAGACCACTGTTATGAAGGTAACTGACCCTGAATCTGATCGGGGAGTGTTCTCCAGAAATGCTCTTCTGTCCTTTAGTCAGGTGTTCAAGATCCAAGGAGATCATTGACAGATTCAATCTGTCATTAAGATGATCTACTCCGGGGTTCTGGCATCTCGAGTTCCTCGCTCCTATCTACCCTATAGGAGATGTTGGTCGGACCTGGAAGCACACCAGGGTTTGCTATTGAAGCGGAATCCAGACGGCTCAGTAGTCCCAGTAGTCACCTTCAATGTCCTGATTGACCTAGTTGCCGAGACACACCTCCAGGATGCTCACTGAGGGATCGGAAAAATTATTGCAATGCTCCGTCGACTCGTCTGGCACAGATCTTTGATTAATGTAATCAGAGATATGTGCCAGACGTGTTGGGAATATCAGACTTGTAAGGTCTCAAGGGAGGTAGTTGCCCCCAACCTTGAAAATAGTGACCTCTTCTCCTTTTGAATTGGTTGCTATGGACCTTGTGAGTTTCCCAATAACCAGTACTGGTTTTATTGGGTGTCTGATGGTAGTCGACCATTATTCCGAGTGGGTGACGGCAGTACCCATAAGGAATAAGAAGAGCAGTACGATATGCCAGGCGCTTGAAGACAGAGTTTTTCCTGTTATTCCTTGTGTTCCAGTCCAGATATTGACTGATAACGGCCCTGAGTTTGTGTCCAAGGAATTTACTTTGTTGGAGCGGTAACAATGTTGTCGATATGAAAACAACTCCGTATAAACCTTCTAGTAACGGTGCCGTGGAACGGGTGAATCGTACCATTGGTGAGTTACTGAGGGTGATTTCTGGGGAATCTCGGAAATGGGACCTGTACTTATCCCGAGCAGTTCTCAGCTACAACCATTCTCACCACACTGAGATTGGCTGTACTCCAGCTGAGAACATACTGATGGGTGCTCACGATGTTGATAGTACCCCATTGCTATCAGCAGAAATGAGAGACCCATGGGCTGAAGGACATCCTCAGTATAAACCATTTAAAGAGGGTTCTCTGGTGCTTAAGAAGGTGCACCTGTTGGGACACCTGACGAACAAGCTCATCTCTAGGTTTGAGGGGGTATTCCATGTTACTAAGGTACACGAGAATAAGGTCACCTATGAGCTGCAGAAACTACCTGATGGTGAACTGGTAAGAGCTCACCATATCCAGTTAAAGGCCTGGTTTGAACCTCCAGTTTATCTTAGGAGGCACCTTCTCTGGTATCCGAAGGGTCCTGATCCTGTAACAGAGACTCGGAATAGTCCAGGACTCGTGGAGGATAGTCAAACTTCCTCTGAAGTCTCTGAGAGTTCTGGTTCTAGTAGTGATGGCGACTCCTATGGGGTGGCTGCAGTAGTTGCATCCTACCTTTTTTCCCGTGATTTAAGGCCAGTCCCGACGACAGAGGAAAAGTCGCCATCCTACTAGAGCTATTACTCAGCCTAAGCCCATTCTTAAGCCAGCTAGGACTTACGAGAGAAAGAAAGCATTGGATGCTTGGTTATATCCTCCAGAAAATAGTGATGAGACTCCTGTATTGAAGCCTGAATTGTTTCGAGATCGTTTGGTCCTCCAACTGTGGGAGAACAGCCCCACTGAAATGTGTGAAACCCCAATTTTGTCTCCTGAATCGGTGGTTCACTCTCCTGTGCCTGAATTTCCATACGCCCCAATTCTTAGCTTCGTTCTGAGAGGAAGGTGTTGTTCATGCTCCAGGGAGTTGGGAATTCTGGGAAGTTTCCAATATTCCGTTATTGGAACTACTTTCTGTTAGTTCCAGTTGAGATTGGTCAAGACCTGCTAGTTTAGAAAGCCCCGTATCTGAATCGGCAGCGTCGATTCATCCTGATTATGACTTTCTCGGTTTTTTCCACCGGATTGTGACGACCGACTGTCGCCTGAAGATCCCACCTCTAGTGGATTTAATCCCCCATGGACTAGGTCAAAAGGTCCTGTTCTTGACCTACCTTTAGTTCAGCCTCAAGTCCTGGAGTGGAGACCTCGTCTCACTGACCAGACGAATACTACGGAGAGGGAACCATCCTCCATTCCCGAGTCACCTCAGAATTCAAACCCTTTCCAACATTCTGATGGTAGATTAAAACTACGGTCAGAGCTCGAGGCTGAAGTGGCAGTCATGTGTATCTAACCTGAATGCTACAACACTGTTTGGGTCGCCCGAAACACAGCTTTGCCCTGAGTCATTGCCTGATTTTTCGGGATTTTTATTGTCCTCTTCCGAGTCTACGGATTCTGTCTCTGGTTTACCTCAAAGAATGTCGATCAGCCGCAGATACCAATTGTTATGCGAGGTTATCGATCAATTAAAGACACGCAGCTTGTACCTGGAGAGTTGCCGGCTTAGCCTGTCTCCAGTCGTGCAAGAAATTAATATGGCTCGCCAGCAGATTGCTGAATCGCGACATATGTCCAGAGACAGAATTTTGAGACTCAGAAGAACTATAAATCTCCCACTGAGTTAATCTTTGTATAGTTTTTAAAGGAAGTTTTGACAGTAATTCCCTGTTTTTTATGTCATGTTTTAATTCCCACCTTGGGGTAGATCAAAGGCTGAGAATGGGACACGTTGTGTGAGGAAATCTTTATTTAGTCACGATTTCTGTAACTGTCGCATTAATTGTTGCACTGTAAATTGACCTTGACCGTGACAGTTATAATAGATTCAATAAATTTTTATTATCCTGTAATACCTGTAGTCCAAAATCAATAAGATTGGTATTTTTTTACCCTTCCTTGATTTTGGTCTGCAATGAATATAATTTTTTTTTTTATAGATCCTGAATGTATACCTGTAATACTGAAATGTTTCATGTAAATAATGAAATTTATTATATTGTATATTATTGGAGCATTGTTGGGAGGAATAGACGATAATCTAATTTTTTTGTTTTTAAGCACTGTATCTCCATTTACCTGGTAGTTTATCGTCAATTCCTATTACTTTTTGTTAAATCATGAAACTGTGAAAAAATGTATTGTACCTAACGTAAATTCATATAAATTGATATGTATCTGAAGGGATGTATGATGAATTAAAAATCTTTAGTTGATCATCTTACCTTTTTACTGAATTTATTTTTGCAAGGTAAAATTTTTTCACTTGAATGTACAGAGTTTGTGTGGGGTGTTGCTGTCAGTTACGAAGCATTTTTTGGATGGGCTTGAGGCCTAATGGGGGCGGGGGGGGGGGGGGAGTGCAATGTATATGGGTTTGTGTCTAAGAAAGGCTTATGATTTGTGTATTAAAAAAAAAATTCTTCCTTTATTTGAATACCCCTATCTGCCAACCCCCACCCCCCCCCCCCCCACCACGCAATAAATGCCTTAATCCATTATTATTTTTTTTACAGGTATTGACAGCAGCCCCCTACACTCAGTAGGGAGGAGAATTTAGACTTCAGAGTACTGTATTGTAAATATTTCTGCCCCGCTACACGAGTCACTTCCCAAACTTGTAATTGACGTCAGTGTTTTCTGAAAGTGACCAGTAACCCAGGTAGAAGTGTAGAGAAATATTGTAAAGGGTGTCATAAACATTAATAGTTCACAGGAGCTATTGAAATGGCATATCTGGTCGCAGATCCAGGAAGTGAATTCAGAGGTTAGGAGGAGAGTGACTAAGTTCGAGTTTAGTCTGAATTGTTCCAGAATTATCAAAACCCTTTCCAAGAAGGAGAGATTTAGGCACTACTGGTGTTGGTCAGAAAAGTTTTGATGACAACGAAACCTTATCACAGTGCCGGTTTATAATTGGAGATTTTCTAGACGTTGTTATCATAAACCCACAGAGACCTGCACAGCATCGTATGCGGCCATACTGTTCAGAAGCTAAAAATTTTTAAGTAACTTTGCAGTCTAATGGTAAACTGGATATTGATAAGGACAGTATTGATTTAGGGAAAATTATTGTAGTACAGTATTTTCAGTTTTTCAATATTAAACTTAGCCGGTGATTATATAAGCTGCAGCTCTGCTGCCCGACAGAAAAACTCTACGTTCAAAATACGCCAGCGATCGCTATGCAGGTAGGGGGTGTACATCAACAGCGCCATCTGTCGAGCAGGTACTCAGTACTCAATGTAAACACAGAACTCAATTTTCTCTCTGTCGTGCCACCGGCAAGACCTACTAAATTCGCTGTTGCTTACTGGATTGGTTTTCACATATTTTGGTGAAGTACACATTTCTAGTTATTAGCTTTCGCTTTGCAGACGTTATCTTCAATACATCCTTGCATTCTTTTATTGATTTTGGATTATTTGTTGACGACTTTGGATAGATTTTGAATTCCCCTTTGACTAATTCAAGATGGCTGACCCTTCTCAAGTCCCTAAATTCAGGAAATGTAATGCTAGGGACTGTTCAAGGCGTCTTCCGAAGGCCTCTATCGATCCTCACACCGTTTGTTCCAATTGTCGGGATAAGACCTGTCAATTGGAAGATCGATGTGAGGAATGCGTTGGGCTTTCGGAATTCGATTTCATCGAATTCCAGAAATACACACGTAGGCTAGAGAGAGATAGAGTCAGGAGAAGTTCATCTCGCTCCGTTGATTTTTCCTCTCCTCATGCCCCACAACCTATTCCTTCCCCTGTAGGGGTTGCTCCTGATCCCCCTTCTAGCACTCAACAACCTTCGATGGCAGATATGATGCGTGCCATCCAGGCTCTGGGTGAGAGAGTCGAGTCATTGGCGAGTGACCGTAACCAACTCATGGCAGACGTCAAGGAGTTGAAGTGTAAGAGTGCAGTGGGTAGTGACAAAGTGAGTGGTAGTGTTGTGGAAAGTGTTGTAGATAGTGTTGCGCTTGAGGGTTCGTCTGTTCGTGCCTGTCGTCCTCCCAGTCCGGGACCTCTTGCAAGCTCCCAAGCCCAGGGGAGAAGCAATGTCGTACGACCAAAGGGTTCGAGAGGCTTTAATCAGCGAACAGACGTTCCCTCCGTGGTTTCGGACGTATCTAACCAAGATCGTCCCACCCACAAGAAGACGAGAGAGCCCATTTATTCCTCGTCTGCGGAAGATGTTTCTCTAAAGAAACCATGGACCAAGGTCTCGCGGCCTCTTAAACGCAAGTCGGTCCCTTCCGCGCAAGTCCAACGGCCCAGTTGTAGCCACTGGGTCAGTTCGGACTCGCTGCAGTCTTCCGATGACTGCACACCTCCTAAGAGAGGCTAAGCGGTACCGCATCAGGCAGTAACACCGTCTGTTGCCGCACCTGCTACTGTAGACCCTAAGTGGTCTTTGCTGCAGTCCATGCAGACACAGTTAACGTCATTAATGCAGGACTTTCGTGCGGAGAAGGTTGACGCTGCACCAACCGCTAGCCTACAACCACCCACGGTTGTGCGTCCAGTGGACGCTGAGGCTACCTTCTCCCGCACTCCAGCTGTGAGAGTCCCGCCACCCATGCATTCCAGTGTACCCTGCCAGCCGCATGTTGACGTTCAGCGACGCACGGAACCTTCCGTTGACGTTCGCGAGTTACAACAACAACCTAAGTTGTTTTGTTTTGACGCGGTGCGTCAACCTCCGCAACCCAGTGTGGTTACCACTACTCGCCCACAGCAGACTAGACAGTCTGGAGTAGACGCTTTGCGCCCCCGCGCTGCTATGGTTGTTGCCAGCTCACAGACTGGGCAACAGTTCCATGACGTTGCGTCCGGTTCAGTCACGCATGCACCCGTGCTGCCGGACTCAGCTGACCAGCCAATTCCTACTCCTTTGCCGCTTCCTCCTCAGTATTCAGATGATGGACTCTCTGATGATGACGACGCTGCACACATTGACGACCCGCATACGGACATCGACGAACCCAAGACCACGCAACCCTCCTTGGACTTTAGGAAAGTTCTTGCACTGTTCAGGGAGATGTATCCTGATCAGTTTGTTTCTGCGGCCCCACGCTCTCCTCCATCTGAGTTCGCTTTAGGCACGCAGTCATCTGCGCCTGCCTTTACGAAGCTCGTCCTCGCCCGCTCGTCTAAGAGAGCTTTACGAGTGTTGGGAGAATGGATGCAGTCCAAAAAGCACCTTGGGAAGACAGCATTCACGTTTCCCCCTGCGAAACTCTCTTCCAGATCGAGCGTCTGGTATGCCACGGGAGAAGTTCTCGGCTTGGGAGTTCCTGCCTCTGCCCAGGGCGACTTCTCAAGTCTAGTAGACTCTCCCCGCAGGCTAGCCATGAGACGCTCCAAGATTTGTTGGACTTCTTCAGACTTAGACCATCTGATGAAAGGAGTGTTCAGAGCCTTCGAGGTTTTTAACTTTTTGGATTGGTGTTTGGGAGCGTTGAGCAGGAAGATCTCCCCTTCTGACAAGGAAACTTCCATGCTTATTATGTCCTGCATGGACAAGGCCATACGGGACGGATCCAGTGAGCTTGCGGCTTCGTTCGTTTCCGGGGTCCTCAAGAAACGGGAAAACCTTTGCTCCTTCTTGTCTGCTGGAGTAACACAGTGTCAGAGATCGGAACTTATGTTTGCTCCTCTCTCAAAGTGCCTTTTCCCAGAGGAGTTGATAAAGGAGATTGCTGCCTCCTTGATTCAAAAAGACACGCATGACCTGGTTGCGTCCTCTGCCCGCAAAGCCACCCCTTTGCCTACCGTGTCTAGACCCAGGATGGACACTCCAGCGTCCAGATTCATTCCGCCCTTTCGTGGCAGAGCCTCCAGCAGAGGAGGTGCTCGTGCCGAAGGGAGACGTGGGAATAAGAAGAAAGGTACCAAGTCCTTTAAGAGCAGAGTCTGACTGCCACCTTCTTCAGACAGCAGTGGGAGCCAGACTCAAGAACTTCTGGCAGTCCTGGGAAAAAGGGGCGCAGATGCACAATCTGTGAAGTTGCTCAGAGAAGGGTACAAGATCCCGTTTGTACGCAAACCCCCTCTAGCAACGTCTCCCATCGATCTCTCTCCCAGGTACAGAGAGGAGGACAAGAGACTAGCTTTGAAGCAAGAGGTGTCTCTCTTACTAGAAAAGGGAGCGGTAGTCAAAGTCCGGGACCATCAATCCCCGGGCTTCTACAACTGTCTCTTCTTAGTGGTAAAGAAGACAGGAGGGTGGAGGCCGGTGCTAGACGTCAGTGCTCTGAATGTCTTTGTCACAAAGCAGACGTTCGCCATGGAGACCACAAAGTCTGTTCTAGCAGCGGTCAGGAAGGAAGACTGGATGGTCTCTTTAGACCTAAGGGACGCTTACTTTCACGTCCCCATCCACCCAGATTCCCAACCTTTTCTGAGGTTCGTTTACGGAAAGGTTGTCTACCAATTTCAAGCCCTGTGCTTTGGCCTAAGCACGGCTCCTCTTGTCTTTACGAAACTGATGAGGAATATTGCCAAATTCCTGCACTTAGCGGACATCAGAGCCTCCCTCTATTTGGACGACTGGCTTCTAAGAGCTTCTTCCAGTCGTCGCTGTCTGGAGAATCTAAAGTGGACTCTAGATCTGACCAAGGAATTGGGTCTCCTGGTCAATATGGAAAAGTCCCAACTGGTCCCATCCCAAACTATAGTGTACTTAGGGATGGAGATTCACAGTCAAGCTTTTCGGGCTTTTCCGTCGGCCCCCAGAACAAGTCAAGCCCAAGGATGCATCCAGAACATGCTAAAGAAGGACCGATGTTCAGTCAGACAGTGGATGAGTCTGATAGGGACGCTTTCATCCCTGGAACAGTTCATTGCGTTAGGGAGACTGCACCTCCGTCCCCTTCAATTTCACCTAGCTGTTCACTGGAAAAAGGACAAGACGCTAGAAGCGGTCTCGATCCCCATTTCCGAGAAGATGAAGTCATCACTGACTTGGTGGAAGGACAACATCAACCTCAGAGAGGGTCTGCCCCTGGCTGTTCAGACCCCCAACCACGTTCTCTTCTCGGACGCATCGGACACGGGCTGGGGTGCGACATTAGACGGTCGGGAATGCTCGGGAACTTGGAACTCGAATCAAAGAACGTTACATATCAACTGCAAGGAGCTACTGGCAGTTCATCTGGCCTTGAAAAGCTTCAGGTCCCTCCTTCTAGGCAAGGTGGTGGAGGTGAACTCAGACAACACCACGGCCTTGGCGTACATCTCCAAGCAAGGAGGGACCCATTCTATGACGTTGTACGAGATCGCAAGGGACCTCCTCACCTGGTCAAGAGATCTAAACCTTTCTCTAGTAACGAGGTTCATTCAAGGCAACATGAATGTCATGGCGGACTGCCTCAGTCGGAAGGGTCAAATCATCCCAACAGAATGGACCCTACACAAGGATGTGTGCAAGAGACTATGGGCCACATGGGGCCAACCTACCATAGATCTCTTTGCAACCTCGATGACCAAGAGGCTCCCAATTTATTGCTCGCCAATCCCGGACCCAGCAGCAGTTCATATAGATGCCTTTCTACTGGATTGGTCCCATCTAGACCTTTATGCATTCCCCCCGTTCAAGATTGTCAACAAGGTACTGCAGAAGTTCGCCTCTCACGAAGGGACAAGGTTGACGTTAGTTGCTCCCCTCTGGCCGGCGAGAGAATGGTTCACCGAGGTGCTTCAATGGCTGGTGGACGTTCCCAGAACTCTTCCTCTAAGAGTGGACCTTCTACGTCAGCTACACGTAAAGAAGGTACACCCAAGCCTCCACGCTCTTCGTCCGACTGCCTTCAGACTATCGAAAGACTCTCGAGAGCTAGAGGCTTTTCGAAGGAGGCAGCCAGGGCGATTGCTAGAGCAAGGAGGACATCCACTCTTAGAGTCTACCAGTCGAAGTGGGAAGTCTTCCGAAACTGGTGCAAGTCGGTATCAGTATCCTCAACCAGTACCTCTGTAACCCAAATAGCTGATTTCCTATTATACCTGAGGAAGGAAAGATCTCTTTCAGCTCCCACAATCAAAGGTTACAGAAGCATGTTGGCAGCAGTCTTCCGTCACAGAGGCTTAGATCTTTCTAACAACAAAGATCTACAGGACCTCCTTAAGTCTTTTGAGACCTCGAAGGAGCGTCGTTTAGCTACACCGGGTTGGAATTTAGACGTGGTACTAAGATTCCTTATGTCAGAAAGGTTCGAGCCACTACAATCAGCCTCCTTTAAAGATCTCACTTTAAAGACTCTTTTCCTCGTTTGCTTAGCAACAGCTAAAAGAGTCAGTGAGATACACGCCTTCAGCAGGAACATCGGATTTTCATCCGAAACGGCTACATGTTCTTTACAGCTTGGTTTTCTAGCCAAAAACGAGCTACCTTCTCGTCCTTGGCCGAAATCGTTCGATATTCCAAGCCTTTCAAATTTGGTTGGAAATGAACTAGAAAGAGTCTTATGCCCTGTTAGAGCTCTTAAGTTCTATTTAAGACGAACTAAACCTTTACGAGGACAGTCAGAAGCTTTATGGTGTGCTATTAAGAAACCTTCTTTACCTATGTCAAAGAATGCAGTTTCCTATTATATCAGACTGTTGATACGAGAAGCTCATTCCCATCTGAATGAGGAAGACCATGCTTTGCTGAAGGTAAGGACACATGAAGTTAGAGCTGTCGCAACTTCAGTGGCCTTTAAACAAAATAGATCTCTGCAGAGTATAATGGACGCAACCTATTGGAGAAGCAAGTCAGTGTTCGCGTCTTTTTATCTTAAAGATGTCCAGTCTCTTTACGAGAACTGCTACACCCTGGGACCATTCGTAGCAGCGAGTGCAGTAGTGGGTGAGGGCTCAACCACTACATTCCCCTAATTCCATAACCTTTTTTAATCTTTCTCTTGAAATGTTTTTTATTGTTGTTTTTTGGGTTGTCCGGAAGGCTAAGAAGCCTTTCGCATCCTGGTTGATTTGGCGGGTGGTCAAATTCTTTTCTTGAGAAGCGCTTAGATTAGAGGTTTTGATGAGGTCCTTTAGTATGGGTGGCAACCCTTGATACTTCAGCTCCTAGGAGTCGCTCAGCATCCTAAGAGGATCGCGAGGCTCAGTAAGGAAGACGTATTTAAAAAGGCAGAGTAATTGTTCAAGTCGACTTCCTTACCAGGTACTTATTTATTTTATGTTTGTTATTTTGAATAACTGCTAAAATGAAATACAAAATACTTAGCTCATAATAATGTAAACAAGTAATGCTGGTCTCTACCCACCCCCCTGGGTGTGAATCAGCTTATATAATCACCGGCTAAGTTTAATATTGAAAAATGTTATTTTTATTAATAAAATAAATTTTTGAATATACTTACCCGGTGATTATATATTAAAGGACCCTCCCTTCCTCCCAAATAGAGACCCAGTGGACCGAGGAGAAAATTGAGTTCTGTGTTTACATTGAGTACTGAGTACCTGCTCGACAGATGGCGCTGTTGATGTACACCCCCTACCTGCATAGCGATCGCTGGCGTATTTTGAACGTAGAGTTTTTCTGTCGGGCAGCAGAGCTGCAGCTTATATAATCACCGGGTAAGTATATTCAAAAATTTATTTTATTAATAAAAATAACATTTTATATATTTTCTTCTAATTTTCTTTTTATCTTATCGTGAGGCTAGTAGTGTAAAGGGATGCTAATTTTGCCTTTAATTGATTATTTGAATTGACAAAACATTGTTAATGTATTCCTATCAGTTTTTTCTGTTTCATTTACAAATAAATATTTTTTGTTTTTATAAAGACAGAATTTAATTACAGAACCTTTCCCCATGATGTCCCCTTCTCAGCCACTGTTTTTTTTCTTAGTAGCAGTTTTTTCTTTTTTTTTAAATCTTTCTAATAAATTATTTATCTTAATTTTTTCTCCCACATTGTATTCTTGTCAGATTTAAAAAAAAAAATTATAATATTCCCTTCCACCTAATGTTCTAACGTTTTTTCTTGAGCTTGAAACCATTTTACCTAAAGAATATAGAGCTATATATAAATTCTGCTAATTTCCCAGAAATGAATCAGTAGTCATGCTACCTGTTTATTCAGCAAACTCAAGGCAGGATAGATAAAAGAAGCAAGTACGATTCTAGCTGGGTCCCCTTGCCCAGTATAAATCAAGGGGTGGTGCCCAGTGCTCCATTCTCTTGACCTGTTACCTAGATTTTTAGGTATTCCACCATTGTATATTTTTTTGTGTAGTTCGGGTGCTACCTCTGGCCACAGTCCGCAAACCACTGCAACATGATACTAGTGACAAATATAATCAGCACAAGTGATAACAAAAGCACTATAAGTGTAACAAAGTGTGCAAAAGTGAAGTCGTGATCATAGATAAGAAGAGGGGGAAACCTCTTAATGGAGCTTGCATCATAGCAGCATGTAATACTCCCTAGCAGTGGAATTACTAAGTGACCTATTAGTTACAATTGAACCCATGTTGTCTTTTTTGTTGTCTAATCATAGGAAATTGACTTATGAGTAACCCATTTAAATGACTCAGAAGTTTGTATCTATATAGTAATAATCTTAATTTGGACTCAGGAAAAGGTTTTGGAGTGAGGGAACACAGGGAACATTATTAGTTTACGGATGAATCAACACTGATGCCTAGGCATTTGAAATGCTGTTACATGTAGCCTTATAAGATTCCCTTTCAGCCCTTTTGTTATTTGACAGGAAAAGATACATGTATATGTATTTACCATCCAGCAAATGTCTACATTCCTCACATCTATCACAAAGAGTACAAGTTTGTCCTATACATTAGGGGCAAAAAGAATGAGAATCGTAACAAGATCAGTAAAGATGAGCATTACAGATCCCCAAACAATACCTAATCTTAGAATCAGAAGACATGATGAGATAATACAATAGTCCGATTTAGAGTAAGCGATACCAAATAAACGGATTTTGAGCGAAGCGTAAAATCTATTTTTGGGTAAGATGGCCATGTCGTCCTGATGGAAGTTCCTCTAAGGTAGCTTCCTAGGGTATATTACAACTATGGCGATATTCCCAGAGAATTTACCTTAAGGTACCCAGAATTCTAACTCCTGGAGCAAATATCCCTAATAAAAGAATCAGGGATATCGCAAAATATCAGCGGACGTATTCTTGACACGCCACATGGCAATCTGTACCCCGAACAGAGTTAACACTTCGTAGGGGTCAAATGGCAAGAAAACGAAAACGAAAATGATAAGAAAGGGGGGAGCCGTTCGTCAGGCATCTCTCCTCCCCGTTTCGTAAGCGTGCCCTGCGCCGCTCGCGGCGCCATCTGTATTCCTTGTAGCGATACACGAGGTGCTACAGATACTGTATGTAGGGAGGGGTCCTACAGCGCTTTAACTTTTTTTTTTTTTTTTTAAAGGAAAGGGGCAGGGCGGGTCCATCAGGACGACATGGCCATCTTACTCAAAAATAGATTTTTCGCTTCGCTCAAAATCCGTTTTTTGGGCTCAAGCCATGTCGTCCTGATGGAAGTGTACCAGAGCATTACTGTATCTGTGGATTCTCAAAACGTGCCGCACTCCTCAGAAATATTTCCCTAGTCAACTCGACTGAGAGACCTAAGATGTTACCGTTATACATCTTTTCACTAACCATAAACCATGATAGCACTTCCTGCCCCCTACAGGGAAGAGTCCTACTAGACTCTGGGAAGGAACGAAGAGTACATATACCTATGTATGAATCACTGGCAAGCCCATATAGTGGTCTCACCCTATATGAAGTAAAGCATAGTCTGTAAGGAACTACAGCATCAAAAGGAAATATCGACCAACCCCATGGTCGAAACTGAGTTGGACAAAAGGTTTATATCTGTGTAAGAATAAACTTGCTGCCGCTACCGTCCTCTGAGAAGGATGGAGCCCTTTACACTAAGGAAAGTATAAACCAATGCAACAAGGCTTGCATCAAGGAACAGGCTATTATAGATATCCCCGATTTACGTACATAGGCTGAATGCTCAATACTGTAACTGATAAGAAATTGACATAGGTGAAGGAGACGCAAGGTTCCCGAGAACAAGTTTATTGACAGACAATAAATAGACATGGTTACCACAAATATATACATATAATCGGTGGATAACCAATAATTTGCACAAGTACGGTAGTAAACAGATATATGTTTATCTGAAAGAAAACATTAGAGCCACTTTTCACGTACCAAGGTATCAAAGTTAAAAGTCCATGTTACTAGCCACTGACATTAGCATCAAAAACGCTCGGCACACATGTCTGTACTTATGCTAAATTCACCTTAAAGACGGAACAGTCACTGTGGGCACCCGGTGCCCTCACTCCCAGATATAGCACCGCATATAACTATACACTCACCCTGGAATTAATAGTCCCAATTAAATCCACTGTTCCTCGCAGAGTTAAACAGCAGGGTTAACGACGCAACCAACTGCTACCACAGACCTCTTTAGCTGCTCCACTTGCTTAGCATAGTGGCGAAAGAACACCCTGGAAGACTTCCAGCCAGTATATGAACGAAGGTGTTCAAAATCCATAAAGATAAAGAAGTTTAAGGATGAAGCAACTTTCCTCGGATCATGACCTGCGGGTGAACTGTCGGGATCCGCTCTGCGAATAAAGTATGTAATTTTCGCCCCGAGTTGTTTCAAAGATAAATTCAAGCCCGATGTTTCTCCTCTGAACAGTTGACCCCCTTTGAAGTCTGAAGTTCTACGAAGATAGACCTTTAGGCATTCTACGGGACATAGAGATGCATCTTCTTTCAGAGGGCAGATTCTCCAGGGACCCCACCTGATGGTGGGCAACTCGTTCTTAGCAAGAAACGTAGGGTCCGGAAACAGGTTCAGTTCTCCCCCATCCAGGAACTGAACGCGGCCCTCATCTCTCGAGAGGGCTACAATCTCACTAACTCTGGCCCCGGACGCGAGTGCAAAAAGGAAGATAACCTTTTGAGTCAAATCCTTCAGTGCACACTCCTCATTATTCAGTAATGAGGCGAAATGAAGGACTTTATCTAAAGACCATGAAATAGGCTTTGGAGGAGCTGAAGGTCTAAGTCTGGCTCAGGCCTTCGGGATCTTATTAAAGATTTCGTTAGCGAGGTCTACCTGGAAGGCGTACAGAATGGGCCTTGTCAAAGCAGACTTACACGTAGAAATCGTGTTAGCTGCCAGCCCCTGTCCGTGGACGTGGATGAAGAAGGACAGGCAGAAATCCGTCGAGATCTCATGCGGCTTCTTCTCTTTGACAAAGGCCACCCATTTTTTCCAAGCAGACTCGTACTGCCTTCTAGTAGACTTGCACTTATATTCCTCCAGGAAGTCAATGCTGTCTTTCGAGATCCCGAACCGCTTCTTCACCGCTAGGGAGAGAAAATCATGAGCTGCAGGGTCCGGGTTTCCTGTAATGAAGCGTAGACAGTCGACTTCTGGACTCGCTGGGACAGAACTGGGTCCGGGAGTGGCAGAAACTTCAGTCGTAGTTCCAGAGCCAGAGGGAACCACACGCTGTTCGGCCACTTGTGGGCCACTATCGCTGCTGCTCCCTTGAAGGACCTCAGCTTGTTGAGGACCCTCAACAGAAGGTTGTGAGGGGGGTACAGGTAGATCCTGGACCATCTGTTCCAATCGAGGGACATCGCGTCCACTGCTTCCGCCAAGGGGTCCTCGTACGGGGACACATATCGCGGCAACTTCTTGTTGTCCTTCGTCGCGAAGAGGTCTATCTGCAGTTCTGGGACTTGACTCGAGATGAAGGAGAATGATCCTGCGTCTAGGGACCATTCCGACTCTACCGGTGTAATCCTGGATAGAGCGTCCGCTGTCACATTGCGGACTCCTTGAAGGTGAACTGCCGACAGGTGCCACTTCTTCTTCTCCGCCAGTCGGAATATGGCCAACATCACCTGGTTGAGAGGCGGGGACCTCGATCCCCGCCGATTCAGACATTTCACAACCACCTCGCTGTCCAGTACCAACCTTATGTGAATCGAGTGACGCGGAGAAACTTTCCTCAGGGTAAGAAGCACTGCCACAGCTTCTAGAAAGTTTATGTGAAAAGTCCCGAATAGCTTGGACCAGGTCCCTTGGACCTTCTTCCGATGAGAGTGACCTCCCCACCCTTCCTTTGAAGCGTCTGTGTGAATCGTAACTGACGGGGGAGGTGGCTGAAGAGGTACCGACCTCTTTAGACGACTGGCCTGAGACCACGTTCTGAGAAGAGAACGTAGCCGAAGCGGAACCGGTCTCCTCAAGTCCCTTCGCGCGTTTGATGCAAAGCTTCTCCAAACTCCGGCTGCATCCTTTAGCTGTGCTCTTAGCACCGGGTCTGTTACCGACGCAAACTGAAGAGAGCCCAGAACCCTCTCTTGTTCGCGTCTTGATATCCTCTCGGAATCTAGAAGTCTCTTGACAGACCCCGCTATCTCCTTCCTTTTCGACATCGGGATGGAGAATCGGTGTGACACTAGGTCCCAGTGAATTCCCAACCACTGGAACCTCTGAGATGGAGAAAGACGAGACTTCTTTCTGTTGATCTTGAACCCTAGATACTTTAGGAACTGAATCACCTGTAGGGAAGCCTGCAAGCATTCCACCCTGGATGCTGCCCACACCAGCCAATCGTCCAGGTAGGCTACCACCTGGATCCCTTTTAGGCGTAACTGTTTGAGCGCTGCGCTCGCAAGCTTCGTGAAGATCCTTGGGGCTATGTTTAGCCCGAAAGGCATCGCTCTGAAGGCGTAAAGTCTTCGTTGTAGCTTGAATCCTAGGTAGGGGGAGAGACGGCAACTGATTGGAACGTGCCAATAGGCGTCTGACAAGTCGATGGAGACGGTAAATGCCCTCTTGGGCAGTAAGGCCCTTATGTGTTGCAACGTTAACATCTTGAACTTGTGGTTCACTATGAACTTGTTGAGTGGCGACTAGTCCAGAATGACTCTGAGTTTCCCTGAGTCTTTCTTGGGAACACAAAACAGCCTCCCTTGGAACTTGATGGACTTTACCCTCCGGATCACCTTTTTCTTCAACAGTTCTTGAATGTACTCCTCCAAAACGGGGGTGGAGTGTTGGAAAAATCGAGGGCACGGGGGCGGAGTGCTGTACCAGCTCCAACCCAGTCCATTTTTGAGCAGGCTGTGGGCCCAGGGATCGAAGGTCCAACGATCCCGAAAGTACTGTAGTCTTCCTCCTACCGGCATCACTTCACTTTGACTGCTGCCCTGCAGTCTTGCCTCCTTGGTCGCGACCACCTCTGGATCCCCTTCCCCTTGAGGGGCGTCTAGACGAGCCTCTGGCTGCTCCTCTAGGCTTTGCTCGAAAGGTGGTAGACTGCCCTTCGAACACTGGGTTGAATGCCGGGGATGACGAGGACACGGCCTGGGGCACCCATTGGAAGGTGGTCGGGGCCTGGGCTACCATCTGGGGCACCGGAGGCAAAGCCGATTGTTGCTGCTGCTGACGTTGCGGTCTGAAAGGCTTGGCTGGGCGGGGAGAAAACCTAGATTTCTTCGTCTTCCCCTTCGGTTGGGGACCCTCATCGGGGGAAGACTTCCTCTTGAGGGACAGGCCCCACTTAAGGAGAAGATTTCTATTCTCCGTGGCTGCCTTGTCCACCACCTCCTTAACTACATCACTGGGGAAGAGATCTTTGCCCCAGATGTTGGATGAGATCAATTTCTTCGGTTCGTGCCTCACTGTAGCCGAGGCGAACACAAACTCCCTGCAGGCCCTCCTTGCCTTGACAAAGCTATAGAGGTCCTTTGTCACCGTGGCCAGATGGGTCTTGGCCACCACCATGAACATTTCATGGACCTTGGGGTCGCTTGCCATTGTCTCCATGGTTGTCTGGAGAGACATCGAGGCTGCCAGACGCTCCTTTGTCTCGAGCTCCCTTCGCAGAAGGAATTCAGACAGCTTAGGGAGGTTTTCGCCGAACTGCCGACCTGCGATATCGGCTTCCAACTTCCCAACCGAAAAGGTAAGATGGACGTCCTTCCAGTCCTTGTTGTCCATCGGCAAGGCTAAAGACAAAGGCTTGCATTCCTCCAAGGAGGGGCATGGTTTGCCAGCCTCGACTGCCTTCAGAACGGCCGCGAACCCTTTCTGCAGAAAGGGGAAGGCCCTAGCCGTAGAGGATACGAAGGAAGGGTGCTTCTTACTCAAAGCAGCAACTTTCGAGTTCGAGAAGCCCCTCTCCTTCATTGCAGACGCCAGCGAAGCTTGAGACTTGGCGTGATCCAAGACGATCACCTCCTTCGGCTCCGTCTCCTCCTTCGAGGCCGGTTCCTTCTTCAGACGGACGTAACAGTCCGGATAGCCCCTCTGCTGGGCCAGAATTCCACCTCCTCAAGGGGAACTGAACCCAGCTTCTCCGACATGACGATCTTCCCGACCGACATCGGAATGTGCTCGGAATACCTCCACGGGTTGTCATCCGAGCACACAGGAAGGTCTTTCACGTTGAGCTTTTTCGGAGGACCACGTGATGCTGCAATCGTCTGCATCTGTAGTTCCATTGCTGCTGCCTTCTGATTGTTCTCCTTCTGCATTTGCTGTATCATGCCAACAATAGAGGAGAGAGCTTGTCCCAGCTCTGGTGGAAGAGCGGACGAAGTAGAGGGGATAGGTTCAGGGGCCTGAACCGGAGCGTCCGATGGCACGGCATCCTCTTCCTCCACGACGTTCGGATCTTGATCCTCGTCCTCGCCCCCTGCGAGGAGGTCCTCTTCCGCCCGTTCGGACATGTCCGACATCTTGTCGTCCAGCTGAATGTCTTGCATGGCATCCGCGACTTCAGCATCCACGGGGATCTGGACGAGAGGGATCTCCGGCCGAGGCTGGGGGACGACAGCGTCAGCAGAAGCCTTGGGAAAGAGGTACGCCCTCATCTTCTCACTTGGAAGATAAGGTCCAGAGGTATTTTGGAAACCCCTTACCCAAACACGAAGCTTCTCCCTCGCTGCATCCCTTGACTCCGCCGACCTAGGGGAATCAAAGGCCTCAGCTAGCAGGTTAGTACACACTGAACATACCTGAGGGTCCCAGTAACGGAGATCATCCTTGGAGGCTGCGCAAGCCGCGTGCCTCCTACACAAATCATGCTCGCAGAAGTTCTTACTGCGGACGTTGCAGAAGACGCTACCGCACTTCGGATGTTCCTCCTGTAAAAGAAGAAAATTTCCATGAATATCAGGTGAATTTCAATTCACATGTATATACAAGCATGTACAAAGTTTAAAGGAAAGACACACACTTATGTTTCCCACACAGTCACTTGCAGTAGCCTTCCAGCAATTAAAATCAAATGGTTAGTCTTTGCTAGAATAACCAAAGTAAATGTTTCCCAAGGGAAATAGGTGTAGCTCACACCTAAGGTGAGACTTTAACATACTGGCTAAAGACAGAAAGAACTCTCTTTCCATCTCTGTAAGGCAACACCAAGTGACTGCACAAAGCAACACAAGCATGTTAGAAAATACAGTGTTGTAACACTACTATATCATAGCCTCTCCCCACAGTATATGCTATACAGGGGAATACTGATACAGTATATGGGGTGGCGTGCCGGCCGGCACCCCCCACAGGTAGGTCTCAAGTATACAACTTAAGAACTCTAAGGCGGCAGAACTCTAGTTCCGATGTCTGTGCCGGCCGGCAGCTACACTAGGTGGCGCCCGGCTGCCGGCCACCACTCCCAGTGGCTCGCAGACAGGGCGAGGTAAAGGCCGGCCGGCAGAGGTAAACAACCCATGCCGGCCGGCAGCCACGCTAGGTAGCGGCCGGCAGACGAGCAAGGAGACCGGCCGGCAAAGGCACGTAGCCATCGCCGACCGGCAGCAAGAGAACTAGAGAACACCAACTGCCCGGCTGCCGGCCACTAGGCCGGCAGTCGGCAGAGTACAACACACAAGAAGAAAACAGAATGGGTGCCGGGCTAAGAGGCTATACTACCTCAACGCCCAATACCCGAAAGAGTGCTGAAAGGAAGGGGAGAATCTAATTCAGGCTTCCTAACCACTGCCCACTGGATCTACAGACAGGAGTGGATGAGGGACCAAGGGAGGACCGGGCAGCACTCAAGGTAACAGGTCCTCTGCCGGCCGGCAGGGAACCAAGTCAGCTCCCCATCCTAACCTGTGCTAGGTACGGATGTAGGAAGGCAGACACTAATGACATTACGGAAAGGACAGAAGGGAAAGGGACAAGAGGGTCCTGTCCAACCTTGCACTGGTTAAGGATCACCCACGGCCAAGAAAGCCCATCTCAGCCTAGGGGGAATCCGGGGAGGGAGGCCGGCAATACTTGCTGCCTCCCTATAACCAATGCAAGGAAGGTATTGCTATTCCAGGGAAAGGGACACACCCCACACCCGGAACAGCAACAAGGACAAGTCTGAAGGGTCACCGAACGAAGGGATCATAACTACAGAAACCTTCAAGAGTGACCGAAGGAGGCTAAACCTCCTATGTCTGTGTCAGACAGCGAGGGAGACTCTACCCCAAGCCAGACCAACACAGACTCAGACTTAAAACACTGCTGTACTGCCCCTCTCTGAACCAGACTAGCTGGAGCAGGAAGGTACAGTACCACCCCAATATAGTTGTATCGAAAGTTAATTCAGATAAACCACTAGGGTTAAGCCCAAGGCTTAAGCAGAGGGAAAGGGTTTGCGCGCCTTCCCCGAAGAGAAGGGAGCAAACAGGGGGAACAAGAAAACATATCAATAGCATAAGACAACCTAGCCTAGGCACTGGGAGAATCGATTACCTAAATCACCGAAACTCACTCATATACCATCTTGGAAAAAACTCAGCATAAACTTATATGTATAACGTTGCCTAACGCTTCAATAAAATTTAAATAACCACACTTGGAAGACTAAATATCATGCAGGAAGTACAAGGGCCAAACGACTAGGCTACAAGGTCTAGCGTAGGCCAGCCTAGGCAAATCCTTCGCCAAGGCACTATACTACAGCATCATAAAAGTATTCCTAAATAAGCTAAGCAGTTAAATTTATTAAAGCGAAAA
The DNA here is from genome assembly GCF_036898095.1 of Palaemon carinicauda. NCBI lineage: Eukaryota > Metazoa > Arthropoda > Malacostraca > Decapoda > Palaemonidae > Palaemon > Palaemon carinicauda. The sequence goes on from NC_090730.1 coordinate 102,021,886, forward strand.
GGGGGCTGGGAACGTCGCTCTGGCTAACCAAATAAATCCTATCTAGCGAGCGACAGCGTCCAGGACGCCTCCAGCAGGCAACAGCTCTTGTATCAAAGATAACTCTTTTAATTACTTTAAATTTTACCAAGAGCCTACATTTATACATAAAAGAAATGGTACTCAACTTATCGGAAGCAGAAGAAGTTGGAGAAAGCATATTAGCTTGAGTAAATCCAAGATTTTTGGTAGAAACACAGGGAAAACACAGAGTTGTATAGCTACGCAAAAAGGAATACAGATGGCGCCGCGAGCGGCGCAGGGCACGCTTACGAAACAGGGAGGAGAGATGCCTTACGAACGGCTCCCCCCTTTCTTATCGTTTTCGTTTTCTTGCCATTTGACCCCTACGAAGTGTTAACTCTGTTCGGGGTACAGATTGCCATGTGGCGTGTCAAGAATACGTCCGCTGATATTTTGCGATATCCCTGATTCTTTTATTAGGGATATTCGCTCCAGGAGTTAGAATTCTGGGTACCTTAAGGTAAATTCTCTGGGAATATCGCCGTAGTTGTAATATACCCTAGGAAGCTACCTTAGAGGAACTTCCATCAGGACGACATGGCTTGAGCCCAAAAAAGAGTTTTAACAGTAGTCCTCTCTAGAAAAAAACAGGTAAGAAGCAAAGAACGTCAAACCACAAGCATGACAAAAAGTAAATGACAATATCTTGACAAAATGGCCATCTCTTTAGAGTAAGCAAGAGAGTTATTGAAGGGTGTTAGCTTGTGTCTAAAAGCATAGCTTATGTATGTTGGAAGGATTTACTGAAATAATTGCATAAATTTTGCAGTTGTGATAGAGAATAAAAATATCAAGTGTCGTAGAATTATTCAATGCCTTGGAGGAACTGACAATATTATAAGTTGATTTGGTTCACCAGATGATAGCGGATATCAGCACATCAAAATAAACAGTCCATAGTTTGAAACCCCTAAAGATTTGTTTAAGTAGTGACTCCATGAATTTCTTCTTGGAAAAGATAACATCAATCATTAATAAAATACAGAACAATGAGGAAATATTGGTCTTTTTTATTGCAAAAGTGAACTGGAGGGTTGAAAAGACACCATTCAACAGAAGCAGTTGCTTCCCTTCTATGCATATCATGATCTCAGTATATCTGATATACTGACATTATGTTTTGGATCCCACAAAAGCTATTTTGTTAGCTTCCTTTTTATCTTAATGTTTATGTTTTTAAGCTTACCCAAAGAAAGTTAATGACATTATGCCATAAACGAAAGCAGAATGATGATTGAATTTTCTCTCCTATTCTGCCAATACCAGTCCTAATATATTAAAGGTAAATCAAGTTTAGCAACTCTAAGTTTATGGAAAACTAAGAGAATTGCAATAGCAAAAATGACAAATTTAGAAGTAGTTTGCATTTTTCGTAACGATACAAACCTGTAGCTATTTACAGGGGTATTACCTTTGGCAAAGCTGAAAGATGAGCCATTAGATTTTCACCCAAGGTTAACCACACATACCGCTAGTTAGCGGGAAGATGGGGGAGTAGCTACCCCTCTCACTCACACACCTGTGACTGTAACTCACTTTGCTTGGAAGTAAGACTTCAAGGGGAACTGGGTTGGCGGGAAAATCTGTATAGATAGCTACAGGTTTGTATCATTAGGAAAAATTTTATTTTCATTAGTAAAATAAATTTTTGAATATACTTACCCGATGATCATGTAGCTGTCAACTCTGTTGCCCGACAGAAATCTACGGTCGGGATACGCCAGCGATCGCTATACAGGTGGGGGTGTACACAACAGCGCCATCTGTGAGCAGGTACTCAAGTACTTCTTGTCAACAAGAACTCAATTTTCTCCTCGGTCCACTGGTTCTCTATGGGGAGGAAGGGCGGGTCCTTAAATTCATGATCATCGGGTAAGTATATTCAAAAATTTATTTTACTAATGAAAATAACATTTTTCAATATTAATCTTACCCGATGATCATGTAGCTGATTCACACCCAGGGTGGTGGGTGGAGACCAGCATACATGTTAACAAAGAAGCTAAGTATCCCGTATCTTATTTTAGCCGTTATTCAAAATAACAAACATAAAATAAATAAGTACCTGGTAAGGAAGTCGACTTGAACCATTATTCTGCCTTTTTAAGTACGTCTTCCTTACTGAGCCTAGCGATCCTCTTAGGATGCTGCGCGACTCCTAGGTGCTGAAGTATTAAGGGCTGCAACCCATACTAAAGGACCTCATCACAACCTCTAATCTAGGCGCTTCTCAAGAAAGAATTTGACCACCCGCCAAATCAACCAGGATGCGGAAGGCTTCTTAGCCTTCCGGACAACCCAGAAATATTTCAAGAGAAAGATTAAAAAGGTTCTGGAATTAGGGAATTGTAGTGGTGGAGCCCCCACCACTACTGCACTCGTTGCTACGAATGGTCCCAGAGTGTAGCAGTTCTCGTAAAGAGACTGGACATTTTTAAGATAAAAGACGCGAACACTGATTAGCTTTTCCAAAAGGTTGCGTCGAAAATATTTTGCAGAGATCTATTTTATTAAAAGGTCACGGAAGTTGTGATAGCTCTAACTTCGTGTGTCCTTACCTTCAGCCAAGCTTGGTCTTCCTCATTCAGAAGGGAATGAGCTTCTCGTATTAACAGTCTGACAATAATAGGATAAAGAATTCTCTGACATAGGCAAAGATGAATTCTTAACTGAACACCATAAAGCTTCAGACGGGCCTCATAAAGGTTTTTAAAAAAAAGAACTTAAGAGCTCTACAGGACATAATACTCTTTCTAGTTCCTTTCCAACCATATCGATAAGTTTGGAATAACGAACGATATTGGTCAAGGCCGAGAAGGCAGCTCGTGTTTGGCTAGAAAACCAAGATGTAGAACATGTAGCCGTTTCGGATGAAAATCCGATGTTCTTGCTGAAGGCATGAATCTCACTGACTCTTTTAGCTGGTAAAGCATATCAGGAAAAGAGTCTTAAAGGTGAGATCTTTCAGGGAGGCTGATTGAAGTGGTTCGAACCTGTCTAACATAAGGAATCTTAGAACCACGTCTAAATTCCAACCAGGTGTAACCAAACGACGCTCCTTCGTGGTCTCAAAAGACTTAAGGAGGTCCTGTAGATCTTTATTGTTAAAAAGATCTAAGCCTCCGTGACGGAAGACTGATGCCAACAAGCTTCTGTAACCCTTGAAAGTGGGAGCTGAAAGAGATCGCTCTTTTCTCAGATATAAGAGGAAGTCAGCTATTTGAGTTACAGAGGTACTGGTCGAGGATACGGATACTGACTTGCACCAGTTTAGGAAGATTCCCCACTTCGATTGGTAGACTCTAAGGGTGGATGTTCTCCTTGCTCTAACAATCGCTCTGGTTGCCTCCTTCGAAAAACCTCTAGTTCTCGAGAGTCTTTCGATACTCTGAAGGCAGTGAGGCGAAGAGCGTGGAGGCCTTGGAGTACCTTCTTACGCGTGGCAGACGTAGCAGGTCCACCCTTAGGGGAAGAGTTCTGGGAACGTCTACTAGCCATCGAAGTACCTCGGTAAGTTATTCTCTCGCGGGCCAGAGGGAAGCAACTAGTGTCAACTTTGTCCCAACGTGAGAGGCGAACTTCTGCAGTACCTTGTTGACAAACTAGAACGGAGGGAATGCATATAGATCTAGATGAGACTAATCTAGTAGAAAGGCATCTAAAAGAACCACTGCTGGGTCTGTTGAGAGCCTCTTGGACATCGAGGTTGCGAAGAGATCCATGGTTGGATGGCCCCAAGTGACCCAAAGTCTCTTGCATACATCTCTGTGGAGGGTCCAATATGTTGGAATTATTGTCCCTTCCTACTGAGACAAACTGCTAAGACATTCAAGTTGCCTTGGAAGAAATTTGTTACTAGTGAAAAGTCAAGACCTGTTGAACAGGAGAGGAGGTCACTAGCGAACTCGCACCATGTCAGAGAGTAGGTCCCTCCTTGCTAGGAGATGAACATCAAAGCAGGGAGTTGTCCGTGTTGACCTCCATTACTTTGTCTTGAAGGAGAGACCTGAAGCTTTTCCAGGTCAGACTTACTGCCAGAAGCTTCTTGCAGTTAAAATGCATTGTCCTTTGACGCAAGTTCCATAATCCCGAGCATTCCCTACCGCCTAAGGTCGCACCCCAGCCTACGTCCGATGCGTCTGAGAAGAGAACGTGGTTGGGAGTCTGAACAGTCAGGGGAAGACCCTATAAAAGGTTGATAAAGTCCTTTCCTCAGGTTAGACCAGACTTATCTTCCGGAAACCGGGATCGAGACCGCTTGTAGCGTCTTGTCATTTTCCAGTGAAGAGCTAGATGAAACCGAAGAGGACGGAGGTGTAGTCTTCCAAGTGACACCAAAAGCACCACGGATGACAGTGTCCTAACCAGACTCATCCACAGCCTGACAGGGCCGTATTCCTTCTTCAGCATCTTCTGGATGGATAGCAGGGCTTGGGGATTGATCTTCTCGTTCAGCCATGTCCTCATCAGAGGGTTCCTCATCCGAAACTGATGAGGAAACGGCAACGGAGTGGGCAACGTCTGACTCGCTGAATCCGGTCGCACTGGTGGATGCGTGACGGAGCCGGACACAAGATCATGGTACTGCTGCACAGTCTGTGAACTGTCAACCATGGGGAAGCGAGGAAGTACAGCGACAACCCGAAACTGTCTAGACTGTCTGGGTAGTACAGACAACTCCTTATCGGGTTGCTGAGGTTGCCGCACTGCGTCACAACAAGTCACCTCTGCTGGTTGTTGAACGTCTTCCCAGTGACACACTGACTCCGTAAAAAATCCTCTATCAAGGACTAAGCTTGGACTGCATGTCTTGCAACAAAGCCCAAGGTCTATGGGAGCAGGTGTGGCAACAGACGGGGTTAGCGACTGAAGCGGAACCATTTACCCTCCCTGGAAGCATGTTATGCTTAAATAAAAGTCCATAGGAGGCTAAGCAGCTTAAGGCTCCTCTCCAAATGACAGAGTCCTCAAGGGAATATCAGAAGGAGGGAGAACAGCACTTTCTCATCTACAGGAACCATATCCGAGAAAAGCTAGGTTCTCTCAGTGAGGGTTTCACTGGAGCAAAAGCAGCAGACCAGAAGGCAACGTATGAAACTGCTTGACAGTCTGTGAACTGTCCAAAAACTGAACTGTCAACCACAACAGGAGCGTGAGGACATACAGCACTGGTGTATAAGTAGCAGACCAGAAGGCAACGTCATGTAACTGTATGACAGTTTGTGAGTTGGCAACAACCAAAGTTGTGTGGGGAAGCCTCAACTCCTGACTGACTAGTTTGCTGCTGGCGAGTGGCGGTAACCACAGTGTGTTGCGGAGGCTGACACACCGTGTCAAAACACGGCAGCTTGTGGTAGCTCACGCACGGCAACGGAGTGCTCTGTGTGTGGGAGTCATCATACATCTGGCAGGGTTGACTTGTGCATGGGTGGAGGAGCTCTCACAACAAGAGTGTGAGAGCAGGAAGCCATGCCGGGCGCACAACCGTGGGAGGTGTAGGCCCACGGGTGCATCGTCAACCTTCTCCGCAGTCGGAGTGTGGGAGCTGGCAACAACAAAAGCAGAGTGCTGGAGCGTGGGAGGGGCTGCGGTGGGTTGAGGAGCATGCGGTATGGTATGCGGAGCATGCTGTAAGGTATGCGGCTCATGCTGCATGGTATGCGGAGCATGCTGTAAGGTATGCAGAGCATGCTGCATGGTATGCGGAGCATGCTGTAAGGTATGCAGAGCATGCTGCATGGGCTGCGGAGAATGCCGCATAGAGCTGGAACCCGGCAGCTCTACAGAACCTTCCCACTGCTGATGCGGTAGCTCACGCATGTTAGCAGATGGTGCAGCAAGAACATGCGTCTGGCAGGGTGGACTGCGCATCGGTGGTGGAGCTCTCACAGGTGGAGGGTGGGAGCAGGCAGCCGCAGTATCTGCTGAGCGCACAACCTCGGCGGGTTGTAGGTTAACAGGTGCATTGTCAACCTTCCAGCATGATACTCCTGCATGAAGGAGCAAGCTGAGACTGTATAGTCTGCAGCATGGACCACTAGGGTCTATGAAAGACAACAACAAACGGAGCTACTGTCCGTTGTGACTGAGGGTCTAAAACCGCTGGTGCGGCAACAGACGGAGTTACTGCCTGTTGCGGTACCACCTTGCCTCTCTTAGGAGGTGTGCAGTTGTCGTACTGCAGCAAGTCCGTTATGACCCAGTGGCTACACCTAGGCCGTTGGACTTGCGCGGAAGGGACCGACTTGCACTTAAAAGCTGCAAGATTTGGTCCATGGTTTCTGCGAGAAACCTCTTCCGCAGACGAGGAATAAATGGGCTCTCTCGTCTTTGTGTGGGTGGGGTGATCACGTCGGCAACGTGTGTAGATACACCCGAAACCACGGAGGGAAAACGTCTGTTCGTTGATCAAGGCCTGTGGAACCCATAAGTCCTTCGACATTACTTCTCCCCTGGGCTTGGGAGCTTGTAAGAGGTATCGGACTAGGTGAACAACTGGCACGAACAGACGAACCCTCGAACACAACACTGTAACACTTTGCGCATATCACTTTATCACTTTTGATTTTCTGTTTGCACTTATTTCACTGAACTCGAAACTTTAAGTGGTTTGTACCTGAAACACGCAATCCTATCCTTCATTAAAAGGTAGTAATTGCGAAAACAGTATTACAATGTAACAGAAAAACATAATGAAAGATAAAGAATTCAGTGGCTGGAAAAGAGACTAAACACTAGATAAAAAAAAACTACGTTTAAAATCTCTCACCGCATAAAGCCTGGGAACAAGAATAAAACTCTAGAAACGTTTTACCTTCTTCCCCTATAGCGACTAGGGAGAAGAGCAAAAAACGAGAACAACGTTACCCGCTTGAACGAAACGTTTATCCTCCTTTCTCTCCCTCCGTCTCTATCTCTCTCTCTCTCTCTCTTGACTTAGAACCTGAGAGATGAGCCCAATTATATATATCGTTAAAACATATTATTTGTTAAAGGAAAAAAACTGAAAGGTTTCCCAAATAAAAAGTTCCTTTATTAGAATTAAAACCATTTAAGCTAAGAAAGAATGAACGAAACGCTAGAATCGGTTTACTCTCACTGCAACGTGAAACCGTGAAATACTCTCTCTCTATCGTAACGATAGAGCGCAAGTTGAACGTTCTGAACGTCAACAACTGCGGAGACTAAACAAAACGTTAGTTCAACTTTGAAAACAGTACGAGACTATCAAAGAAATTCTTTCAAAAACATTAAAATTAAAATAGCATAAATTCTTAACAGGAAAAACGATATGACGGGCTCAATGTTAATTAACTTCGGTTCCAAGTAAGGACCGCCTACTATTAGGAAAGGTCGCATATAAACAAACATAAAAATTAATTTTTATAAGTTTATAATAAATGGAAGTTAATCGAAGAGGCCTATAAATGGCGGAGAGATATAAAATAAATCTATAACTTTGTTAAGCAAAATTACCAAAAACCTAAACACACTTCCGTCTAAGGGAAGGGTGGGTATAAAAAGTGAAAGAGAGTCTATACTCTCTTCGACACCAACACTTCCGTCTAAGGGAAGGGTCGGCCATTTAAAAGTGAAAGAGAGTCCATACTCTCTTCGTCACCATAATTAAATCAAATTAATTCCAAAAGCTTGCTAAGCTAATGATAAAGCTTCCTGAATAGCGAAGGCTAAACTCTAGAGCAAATACATCACCAAATCGTGAACAATAACTCCAGAATCAACAGCGTATCCCAGTAGGTCTAGCCGGTGGCACGACAGAGGAAAAATTGAGTTCTTGTTGACAAGAAGTACTTGAGTACCTGCTCACAGATGGCGCTGTTGTGTACACCCCCACCTGTATAGCGATCGCTGGCGTATCCCGACCGTAGATTTCTGTCGGGCAACAGAGTTGACAGCTACATGATCATCGGGTAAGATTAATATTGAAAAATACAAATTACTGTACTTCCAAATTTGTCATGTGTTCCGTAACTGGAATACAAACCAACGCTATTTATAGAAGTTTACTTGCCCATTAGGAGGGCGGACGTTTCTGCAAACCTGACTTTTTGGCCTTACCCGCGGATTCCCCCTTTTATGTGTGTTAGCATAAAAAAGGTGGAAACCCTAACACCTTGCTAACCCTTACTATGCATGATCTGCGGCCTACACATCCTTTGTTTGTGATGATAGCAATATGACTGTCAAGATAAGTTCTTCAAAACATAGGCTTCGTCCGAGGTCACCAACACATTCCCAATACCACCTCGCCAGGGTATGGGGACGCAACAGCATTGACACAATACTAGGTTACACAAGGGACCAATGGTTTACCCGCAGTGGCTGAGGTCACCTTTACAGAGGAACCTGGATGCTGATTTTCCCCAGAGAGGGAAAAATGAAGAAAAGAAAGAGCCAATCATTCTTTATTCATTCACTCAGACTAAAACTGGGTAACCAATACCCTCTACCTCCAGCTACTTGTCCATTAAGGAGCTTGAGGTATTAAACCAACTGTTGTGCAGCCCCCACAGGACGGATAAAGAACGTATCGAGTCTCCTTTGGGTTACGCCTTACGGATAGTGGGCAGCGAAAGTCGTTTGACGCTTCCACATGCCCGCTTGCAGAACCTGCGCCGCAGAGTAGTTACATTTGAAAGCCAAGGACATAGCAATGCCCCTGATGGCATGTGCTCTGGGACAGCATGTTGGAGGAGGACCTGGATTTAGTGCAAGGTCAATGACCTTGTGAATCCAGACAAAGATGGTGTTCTTTGTGATCCTCCTCTTTTAGTTAATGCCTCAAACTCTTCTCTAGGCATAGTAACAGATGGTCTGGGTCATGGGTTACCACACATGGACTCATTATTAGTAAGGAATCAAATCTAGGATCCACTAGCCCCAGATTTCGAGTCGGCTAAAATCTCAGGGACGATGCTGAAGCTTACCTCTCTCAATCCTCTTGAATGGGCAATGTCATACGAGAGACCATGAAGTTCACCGACTCTTTTGGCTAAAGCCAAGGCAAGTAGGAACACCGTCTTCAATGTGAGGTGACGATCTGTTACCTGGTGTAATGGTTCATAGGCAGGACCAAAGAACCCAAACTATGTTTCATGGAGGAGGTCTCACTTCCAACTGGGGACAGGTAAGTTTGTAACTTCTTATGAGGAGAGGAAGTTCCAGCGAAGAGGAAATGTCTACTCCTTTCAGTTTAAAGGTGTGACTCAAGGCTGAGAGACAACCTTTTATTGCCGAAACCGAGAGGAGCATTTTTTCCCGCAGATACTCGATGAACTCAATTATTACTGGAATTGTGGCATCGAGGGGAGAGATACCCCATCCACGACACCAACCATAGAAGACATTCCACTTTGCCTGGTAGACTGAGGCTGATGATCTTCGCAGATATCCAGACACCTTTCTTTTCATGCATATGAGAAGAACATCAAGTCCAGGGGGAAGACGAGAAGGTCAACGCCCTTCAGCAGATTCTCGTCTGCTACTCACCACTCGAGGTCTGTCAGCTCCTCTGGTACCATGGAGATCAGAATGTCCTGGGAATCAAAAGCCTGATTTCAGGTGGACTTTGGCCGCAATTGAAGGAACTTAACCTGAGGCGGCTGTTGGAAACTAGACAGGCCAGAGATAATAGGTGAACGAGGAGACAGCCACATCTGGGCTGCGAGTTTTTCTCATCTGAGGAATGGTCTTGCGACCTTTCTCAGCCCCACTACCCTGTCATTCCTAGATATACCAATCGCTGAGAAGGAAGCAGTTATGACTTCTTGAGGTTTACGATGGTCCCCAGATCTTGGCAAATCCCCAGAAGTTTGTCTCTGTGCTGAAGAAGGGTTGCCACCGAGTCTGCTAGATTCAGCCAGTTGTCCAGGTAACGTAGGAGATTGATGCCGATTCTGTGAGCCAAACATGACACTAGGGTGAATAGTCTCATGAAGACCTGAGGTGCTGTGGAAAGACCAAAGCACAGCACCTTAAACTGGTATTTCCTGTTTTCTAGAGTAATTCTCAGATACTTCCTTGAAGACGGATGGATTGGGATCTGGAAGTATGCATCCTTTAGATCGAGTGTGCACTTGAAGTCCTGCTGTCTTACTGCTTGTCTGATTGTGTCTGCTGTTTCCATGCTGAACGAAGTTTGCTTGACAAACTTGTTCAGGGCTGAGAGGTCGATAACTGGTCTCCTGCCTCCAGACGCCTTTTTTCTCAAGAGAGAGTCAACTGAAGGAGGTTGGAGAGTCGTCGAAGACCTCTTGGAGGGCACCCTTCTCCAATATGGTCTGGATCCCTTCGCATAAGAGCTCGTTAATACTGTAATCTCGATCGGTGGAGGGAGAGATTGAGTCTTGAGTGAACTGGATGAGACACCCTGGACGAATCATGGAGACTGACCAAGGTTCAGCCCCAAGCTGCATCCACCTCTTCCAGCAGCAATGCAGGCATCCCCCTACTGGTGGACAAGTGGAGGGATCACCTATCCTAGTGTTTGTGGCCTCGGCCACATACTCTAGGATATTTCCCTACATGGGAGGACTTGGAGCCTCTCCTAACCTTGGCAGAAAAGGGCTTCTTAGACACCTTGTTGTCCGTTGCTGCAGTCCTGCTAGTCGTCGACTTTTGTTATTTGTTCTGCTGGAGAGAAGGTGGTCTATAGGGTCAGGATGTAAAGGCACAATGAAGGAGGAAGTCTTGATGGAAGTTCCTCCATCCCTCCGCAGGTCGCTTGACATCCCCAGGCTCAAACAAGAAGGAGCCCTCCAGAGAGGAGTTCTGGAGTTTCACTATCTCGCAGCATGGGACTTGGCAATGGAATCTCTCAACGATCAAGTCTCTAAGCCTTAAGATGGTGTTCGTCCACAAGTTTACTACTTAGTGGGCAAGGAACTCGATAGTACAAGAACCAGGCAGAAGAAAAAGTTTCCATCGCCTTCCTGGAGCTTTCCTGGGAAAAATCCATGGTCCACACCAGGTTTCCCACTGACCCCAACCAGAGGTCCAGCCACAAAAGCCTGCATGGCGAACTTCGCCACTTTCTCTTGGTTGAGGATCTCCGAAGCTGAGAATGAAACTTGAGGCCAGGAAAGTCTCTCTAGAGAGATTCCCTTTGTCAATTCTTCTTAGGAATGGTGTAGAGGAAGAGCCGGGAGAGGCTCGTCAAGGACCTTGTAATACAGTACTTCCTCAGCTGGAGACCCAGAGGTGGGAGGAGTTTTGAGGACGAGCCGGAGCGAAGGAACTAGAGAAGTAAGAGAGCTGGGCAGACACCTTCTGCCGGGCCCTCTTCAGTCCCCGAGACCAAGGTAAGGCTGCGCTAGACTTAGGGGGGGGGGGGGGTACTTCTGAGTGCCAAAGATATGGTCCAGGACTGTGTCCGTGCCTTCCTGAGGAGCCATTGCTGTGTCTGCTAACCCATTGAGGGACTTTATGAAAGCCAAGACCTGCCAGAAGGCGTGTTCCAACTCTCTCTGTTCTGCTTCTGATGAAAGACTGGCAGCTAGGTCGTTGTCTTCTACCCACGAGACATCATCTTGGGGTGGGTCGTGGTCGTCGTTGAAGTGGCCGGAACTTGACTGCCTCTGCGGGTCTTGTAATCCTCGATGAGGATTTCAGAAGTTTTAGAGTCCTTAGACTCTTTCCTCAGAGGGAAGAAGGACTCTAGCACGGAAGATTTAGATGGAACAACCCTCTGTTGGTCACCCCTAGGGGGAAGGATCGTATCTTCCACAGGCTTGGAGACTACCCTGCGATCTCGTGGGACCTTGATGGGTGAAGGCGGAAAGAGTCGACTATGGACTCTTTCCTGAGCAAGAACTCCACTTGTATAATAAAGGGCTGTGGAGCAAGAGGTCGAGGAGGAGTAGGCATGATAATACGTGACCTTCCCTTGGACATCATGACGGGGGACAGCTTGACCCTGGATGAGACTACTGTACCTCGTCAGGGACTCCTCTCTTAAACTTCAGGAGAGAGGCAGAGACCGTAGTTTCTCGACAGGATGGAACTGTGGATCTTCATCTTGGGTCTGAAGATGGTGAGGAGGATTCTTCTAGGGGGATCCTACGAGTTTCAGATGGACGAGCAGGTGGGATACCTGCTGCAAAGGCTTGAATAACCGCCCTAACCAAGGCTCAGAACCACAACTCCTGACCGATAGCGGCACTATCGGAAAGCTCCCCTGAAAGGAACGATGAAGAGGGTCTCCGCAAGGAAGTCTTATCTGCCGTAAAGGAGGTCTTTGAGGAAGGCTGCGGTGCTGATGCTGTCTCCTTCTGAGGAAAAGGAATTGGCCATGAAGGGGTGTTCTTTGGAATCTTGAACTCTTGCAGCTTGCCTTATGCCACTCTCCCCAGCGAACGCGATGTTCTGCATTTGCGGGGAAGGAAACGAGGCGAAGGCGAATGATGGGGAGGAGACTTACGTCTCTCTGACGGGAGTTTGGAAAATCGAGGAGGAGAAGGCTAAGCAGGCCTCTCTTTCCGCAAATGGCGTTGCTCATAGACGAACGATGGCGCTAATCGGAGGCTGGTTCCTGTGGTAGCTTTGCTGTGGTAGGAAGGTCACAAGCAGCTATCTGTCGGCGAGTTGTCAAAGGTTGCTGGTCATCTGATGACCGTTTAGGCGATCGGTGAGTTGGCGAACGATGAGTAGCACGAGGTTGATGTCGTTTGCCTTCCTCTCTATGAGTGACGAGTTGTTGGGGAACGACGAGGAAGAGACCAATGTGCAGCTGAAGGCTGCTGACGAGCTGGCGAGTACTGGCGAGTTGGCGAGAGACAGGGTGCTGGCAATCGGCGAATCAGAAATCAGCGAGCTGACGATCGATGAACCGGAGAAGGACTGTGACCTTTCGAAGGGCGGTAAGCCGCTGGAGAGGATTGCAAACGGATCCTTGTCGGCGAACAATGAGCAGCTGTCAGATGATGTGTCGGCGATGGAAGACTGACAGGAAGGCTGGAACCAGCCGGCGAGTCACAAACTGAAGTTTGACGGCGAGCAGAAGGAGAGGCGAGGTGGTCTGTCGAAAGCCGCAAGGTTGGTGAACGACGAGACCACGGGCTAAGGTCGGGAACCAAGAAATCCAGGAGAAGGAAGATCCTCTGAAGGGGATCGCTGAGCAGATGACAATGAAGGGCCAAACAAACGTCTCTTCACTGAAGGCGAAGGAGAACGTTTAAGGCATAGAGGTGGGTGAGCTTAACAAGGACGACGACCACGAGGACGAGCATCTGCAGAGGAGGGTTGACCAGCAAGCTGGTCATCAGCAGGTCTCCGAAGATGAGTCTCCATGGGTGGTCTCTCTCACAAATGAGAGGTGATTACCCACAGCAGAGACATGCCTCAGATTTTGTACCGCCCCCCGAAGGATGGTCAGTGAGGGGGGGGGGGGGGGGGGGGAGCGCAGTCCTCAGCGGCGGCGGAAGGAACAGAGGATGAGGAAAGAATGGAGTCGGCAGGAAGGGCAGCAGACGACACTTCAGAAAGCACAAGATCCAAACGAAGAAGGGCCAAAGGGTCAACCTCCGAAACAAATGAACCCTGCAACTCTACACCCTGCTGAAGAAGCTGCACCAACACCTCCTTGGAAGGCTTACTGGGAATCCCAAAGACAGCCATACCTGTAAAATTGAAGAAAGAGACAAGGACTGACTCGAGGGGGGGGGAGGTTGTCCAGAAGTTGAAGGGCCTGCGCTACTGCTCAATGGTTCCCCGGAGGAAACCGGTCGAGAAAAAGTTTAGGAGGAAGGTAGGGGGCTTAAGAAGAAGTTTTGGGTTTCTTCTGGTTCAAGGAAGACCCCGAAGGAAAAGAATCCCTTTTAGACTACTTCCGTTGTCACTCAAACCTTTCCCACTGGGAGGCAGACCACTCCTGACAATCACTACACTTATTATCCATATCACAACGTTGCCCCCTACGAGCTGGATACAATTGGTTGGGACTGGTATCCACAGCGGACATAAATGTTCCGCAGAAGCGGCCCTTGGGACCAGGGCAGGTACGCATGACCGGCAGAGAAAGCACACACACACAAACTGGAAAGAAAAAGTAAAAAAGTAATTACAAATGGCAGTCCAAATTGGTGAGGAGGAAGAGCTATTACAACTGTTCTCCATCCGACCCAAAAGCAAAGTGAGTTCAGTCATAGGTGTGTGAGTGAGAGGGGTAGCTAATACCCCCCACCTCCCCCGCTAATTAGCGGTATGGGTGGTTAACCCTAGCTAAAAATCTAATGGCTTGTCTTTCAGCTTTGCCAAAAGTAATACCCCAATAAATGGCACTGGCTTGTATTCCAATAATGCAGCAAATCAATATATACTTAAAAAATCCCTCCACAAAATGTTTGGTTATTTATTAAAAATACACTAAATACAGAGCAAAGATATTTACAGCTTATGATTAAAAGTTGGTAAGATCTATAATCTCATAGTAACAGACAACAAATAGCTGAAACATTAAACTATGGAAGAATTCCAATGTCATACTCCAAGATACTTTTAAGACATGGACAACCCTTCTTATCCCCCAAAAGTAGAAAAATTAAAGTAACAGCCTGCTTCACTATTTTAGCACAGTACATCAATAAAGTTCATCACATATATTGTAATTATCTTTCATTTCTTATTATTCTAGCATCCCCCAGCACCATGTATCTCGCATATTTTTGATATATCCATTCTATCAATATCTTGAATGCATAAAAACCTAAAACATGTGAAAGTATTTCCAAATCAGATCAGAATAAGCATATTATAGAAGTAATGACTAGAAATAGAGTTCTCTTAATATTCATAAGTGATAAACAATGACTTGCCAAAAAGATGGCCTTAAAACCTTCTATAAGAAAAATCTAAGAAACAGTTCATTGTTTAGTTCTCTATCACTACTGTACACTATGATTACAACTAACAACAAAGCAAAAGGAAGTCACCCTTGAATACTGTATAAGTTTTCTGACACATTTAAGTCTGTACATCTACTAAGAGTCCACATACAGATATGCCACATCAATTTGAAGCAGATTTGTACAAATACAGAAGCTAACTAAAAAGGCAAAACTAGTTTAAGGGCATTTGCGCTTGTGTGTATTCAGGGTACTTCTTTGAGAAAATTCCTTGTTGCAAGACAAACACTTATAGGGTTTCTCTCCAGTGTGGGTCCTCATATGAATGTTTAAGTAACTCCTGTGTAGAAAGGCTCTTTTACAAATGGTGCATCTATGGTTCTTCTCTCCAGAATGACGCAACATGTGGAAATTCAAACTACACTTTTGTGTAAATTCTTTGGAGCACTCACTGCATTTAAAAGGCTTTTCATTAGTATGAATTCTCATATGAGCTGTCCGATATGTACTATATGCAAATGTTTTATTACATATGTCACATTTATACTGGCTATCACCTGTATGTCTCGAGATATGAATTCGCAAAGTACTTTTGCTGCTAAAACTTTTACCACAAATATTACAAAGAAATGGTCTCTCTCCTGTGTGCTTACGAGAATGCAAATTTAGAATATATTTATCTCGAAATGTCTTATTACAAGTAATACATTGAAATGGCCTTTCTCCTACATGCCTTTTCATGTGCTTGTTGAATCTGTCAAGACGGACAAATGTTTTTCCACATACATCACACAAATACCTCACCTCATCACTGTGAAGTAACATATGTCTTTTCATGATGTCAAGACTTGCAAAGTCTTTTTCACATATACTACATTTGGGCTTCCCAAGACCATGTACTGCCTGCTTGTGCTGCTTCAATGTAGAATCACTACAAAAATATTTCTTACAAATTTCACATGTTAAAGGAAAGCCCTGATTTTCTGATCCCCTGCTTATATTGAGTTCATCTATACATTCCTTTCCGCACGTGTTACAATCATGCACAGATTCAGCCAAGTGGATGCTTTTAATATGTTTCCTTAAACCATCCTTTTCTACAAAATTATCTGAACACAGAGGGCAAGCATAACATTTTTCTTGGGACCGGTTGGACAAATTTTCTTTATGTAAATTATCTGTTAAGTTTGTTTCAAAATTGCAATGAGAATTTTTATGATCGGAGAGGCTATAATTATTCTTAAACTCCTTTCCACAAAGTTCACAACTGAAAGGTGTTGAATGAGGATGAAATTTTACTAAATGTTTGTCCAGACTCTTTTTCCATTTGTAGCTCTTATCACAAAACAAACAAAAATATATTGCCCCATGAAACAATTTTGCATGATCCTCCATTGATTTTTCATAGGAGTCAACAACAGTAATATTTTTTCCACACAACTTGCATAGAAATAATTTTTCACCTACAGGCTCACTGTGAACATTTTGTACATCCTCAGCAACTGAGTGCTTCACATCTTCCTCTTCATCATGCATCTCATTTACTTCACAACTTCTCTGATCGTTGAAATAACTATTTAAAAAGTTGTTAGTAAGGGCTCCTTCACTGCGAATATTTGCATCATTTGAATATCCATAATCTTTTTCCTCTTCACATTGACTTGTAAAATCCACAGCATCATTTTCTGCTTCTAAAGTATTAGTACCACTATTCCCATCATAGATTCCTCTATTATGAGTACTTCCACTAGACATATTTGAATAGCTTGAATACCGGCCCTCCAAGCCAAATGCACTCATACCATATATATTACTAGCAGTACCCCCCATACCATACATATTACTTGCAGCAGCCCCCATGCCATATACATTAGTTGTACTTGCAATGCTATTGACAAACTGAGGATGACATCCACTTAAGCCATAAGCTGCTTTGGTAGCAGCTAAATCTGCATAAAGATCTCTCCTAAAGTTGAAAGAATCATTGTGAACATCTCTGCCATAAAGTCGATGGTCAATGTCGTTCATCTGGAAAATAGAATGTCCTTGGATACCTCCATGATGACTGAAATCATTGTGATTGTACAAAGAAGAAAAAACTTTTCCATTATTGGGATTACAAAAGTTGCCACTAAAATTTGCCATTATGCATTTGATTTTAGTTAAAATGAGATTAACAGGTAAATATCTTTATCAGAAATTATCACTTGTAAAAGTAAGGACAAGAATATTTTTCAAGTCCTCTCAGCACTCAAGCATGAAACAATGAATGTCGATTACATAACCATCTTTTTCAACTTTAATCAACCTGAAAATAATTGAAACTATTATCTCTTAACTAAATACCGTATACAACATGGCAATATTGCATTTTTGATTTAACAAGAAATTAATATTCTGAGAACAAAATACTCTGCGCCTGCCACGTTCCACACATTTGGAAATCCATACACAACTGAGTGACATATGCTTTCATACTATAGTTGTAATTAAGAGGAAAAATTCTTTGTACATGTAAAATTTCACAGCCTGTGCTGTGTAATCCATAGTGATTGCTTCCTCTTATTTAGCATCTTGAAGATTACTGTTGTAGAAACAATTGAACCTGGAAAGAAAAGAAAAATGTTATTTTGATAATAAAATAAATTTTTGAATATACTTACCCGGTGATTATATAGCTGCAACTCTGTTGCCCGACAGACAACTCTACGGTAAACAATCGCCAGCGATCGCTACACAGGTTGCGGGTGTGCCCAACAGCGCCATCTGTCGTCCAGATACCCAGTACTCAATGTAAACAAAGACTCAATTTTCTCCTCGTCCCACTGCGTCTCTATTGGGGAGGAAGGGAGGGTCCTTTAATTTATAATCACCGGGTAAGTATATTCAAAAATTTATTTTATTATCAAAATAACATTTTTCAATATTTAACTTAGCCGGTGATTATATAGCCGATTCACACCCAGGGGGGTGGGTAGAGACCAGCAATATATGTTTACACTTTTATGAGCTAAGAGTTTTTATTTCATTTTAGAAGTTATCAAAATAACAAAAACAAAATAAATAGGTACCTGGTAAGGAAGTCGACTTGAACAATTACTCTGCCTTTTAAGTACGTCTTCCTTACGGAGCCTCGCGATCCTCTTAGGATGCTGATCGACCCCTAGGATCTGAAGTATCAAGGGTTGCAACCCATACAACAGGACCTCCTCAAAACCCCTAATCTAGGCGCTCTCAAGAAATGACTTTGACCACCCGCCAAATCAACCAGGATGCGAAAGGCTTCTT
Source organism: Palaemon carinicauda (assembly GCF_036898095.1). Taxonomy (NCBI): domain Eukaryota; kingdom Metazoa; phylum Arthropoda; class Malacostraca; order Decapoda; family Palaemonidae; genus Palaemon; species Palaemon carinicauda. The sequence continues at coordinate 102,040,098 of NC_090730.1, forward strand.
AGCCTTCCGGACAACCCAAAAAACAACAATAAAAACATTTCAAGAGAAAGATTAAAAGGGTATGGAATTAGGGAATTGTAGTGGTTGAGCCCTCACCCACTACTGCACTCGCTGCTACGAATGGTCCCAGTGTGTAGCAGTTCTTGTAAAGAGACTGGACATCTTTCAAGTAAAATGACGCGAACACTGACTTGCTTCTCCAATAGGTTGCGTCCATTATACTTTGCAGAGATATATTTTGCTTAAAGGCCACGGAAGTTGTTACAGCTCTAACTTCGTGCGTCTTCACCTTAAGCAAAGTTCGGTCTTCCTCACTCAGATATGAATGAGCTTCTCGTATTAACAATCTGATAAAGTCTGACCAAGCATTCTTTGACAAAGGCAAGGATGGTTTCTTAACTGAACACCATAAAGCTTCAGATTGGCCTTGTAAAGGTTTAGTACGCTTTAAATAGAACTTAAGAGCTCTAACAGGGCATAAGACTCTTTCTAGTTCATTGCCTACGATCTCCGATAAGCTGGGGATATCGAAAGATTTAGGCCAAGGCCGAGAAGGCAGCTCATTTTTGGCTAGAAAACCAAGTTGTAGCGAACAAGTGGCTTTTTCTGACGAAAATCCTATGTTCTTGCTGAAGGCATGAATCTCACTGACTCTTTTAGCCGAGGCTAAGCATACCAGGAAAAGAGTCTTAAGAGTGAGATCTTTCAGGGAGGCTGATTGTAACGGCTCCAACCTGTCTGACATGAAGAATCTTAGTACCACGTCTAAATTCCATCCAGGGGTAGCCAAACGACGCTCCTTGGTGGTCTCAAAAGACTTAAGGAGGTCTTGCAGATCTTTATGTTTGGAAAGATCTAAGCCTCTATGCCGGAAGACCGATGCCAACATGCTTCTGTAGCCCTTGATAGTGGGAGCTGAAAGGGATCGTCCTTTTCTCAGGTATGAGAGAAAAACAGCTATTTGAGCTACAGAGGTACTGGTCGAGGATACAGAAACTGACTTGCACCAGTCTCGGAAGACTTCCCACTTCGATTGGTAGACTCTAATGGAAGAAGCTCTCCTTGCTCTAGCAATCGCACTGGCTGCTTCCTTCGAAAAGCCTCTAGCTCTCGAGAGTCTTTCGATAGTCTGAAGGCAGTCAGACGAAGAGCGTGGAGGCTTTGGAGTACCTTCTTTACGTGTGGCTGACGTAGAAGGTCTACCCTTAGAGGAAGACTACTGGGAACGTCTACTAACCATCGAAGTATCTCGGTGAACCATTCTCTCGCGGGCCAGAGGGAAGCAACTAACATCAACCTCGTCCCTTCGTGAGAGGCGAACTTCTGCAGTACCTTGTTGACAATCTTGAACGGTGGGAATGCGTAGAGATCCAGATGTGACCAATCTAGGAGGAAAGCATCTATATGTATTGCTGCTGGGTCCGGGACTGGAGAGCAATAGATTGGAAGCCTCTTGGTCAGCGAGGTTGCAAAGAGATCTATGGATGGTTTTACCCCAAGTGGCCCAAAGTCTCTTGCACACATCCTTGTGGAGGGTCCATTCGGTTGGAATTACTTGCCCTTTCCGACTGAGACAATCTGCTATGACGTTCAAGTCGCCTTGGATGAACCTCGTTACTAGGGAGATGTCTTGACCTTTTGACCAGATGAGCAGGTCCCTTGCGATCTCGTACAACGTCAGTGAGTGGGTACCTCCTTGCTTGGAGATGTACGCCAAGGCCGTGGTGATGTCCGAGTTAACTTCCACCACTTTGCCTCGAAGGAGAGACTTGAAGCTTTTCAAGGCCAGATGTACTGCCAACAGCTCCTTGCAGTTGATATGCATGCTCCTCTGACTCAAGTTCCACAGTCCTGAGCATTCCCGACCGTCTAGTGTCGCGCCCCAGCCCACGTCCGATGCGTCCGAGAAGAGAACGTGGTTGGGAGTCTGAACAGCCAGGGGAAGACCCTCTCTTAGGTTGATATTGTCCTTCCACCAAGTCAGACAAGACTTTATCTTTTCGGAAACCGGGATCGAGACCGCTTCTAGCGTCTTGTCCTTTTTCCAGTGAAAAGCTAGATGGTATTGAAGAGGACGGAGGTGTAGTCTTCCTAGTGACACAAATTGTTCCACGGATGACAGCGTCCCTACCAGACTCATCCACAGCCTGACTGAGCAGCGTTCCTTCTTCAGCATCTTCTGGATGGATAGCAGGGCTTGATCTATTCTGGGGGCTGATCGTCTTGTTGTTCAGCAACGTCCTCATCAGAGGGTTCCTCATCCGAAAACTGATGAGGAAACGGCAACGGAGATGGCAACGTCTGGCTCGCTGAGTCCGGTCGCACTGGTGAATGCGTGACGGAGCCGGACGCAACATCATGGAACTGCTGCACAGTCTGTGAACTGTCAACAACCATGGGTGCGTGAGGAAGCACAGCGTCAACCCGAGACTGTCTAGACCGTCTGGGTTGTGCAGTCAACACCCTACCGGGTTGCTGAGGTTGACGCACTGCGTCAAAACAAGTCACCTCTGCTGGTTGTTGAACGTCCTCAACGTCAACAACCACCTCCGAGCGTCGCTTAACGTCAACGTGCGGCTGGCAACCCACACTGGGTCGCATCGGTGGAGGAACCACCTCAACTGGCAGACGCGAGTAGGTTACCTCAGCGTCAACAGGGCGCACAACCGACCGGTTGGAAGGTTGTTGGCCAGAAGGTTCGGTAGCAACCTTCTCCGCATTAAAGTCCTCTATCAAGGACGCAAGCTTGGACTGCATGTCTTGCAGCAAAGCCCATTTAGGGTCTACGGGAGCAGGTGTGGCAACAGACGGGGTTAGCGACTGAGGCGGTACCGCTTACCATCCCTGAAAGCCTTGTTATGCATGACATAATTGTACAGCAAAACTTCAAAGGCTCGAAAACAGCTGTGAAGTTGACCTGTAAACAACTTGGAGCGTCTCCTGGCCAGGCGCCAGGGAGAGTCTACGAGAATTGAGAAGTCTATCTGGGCAGAGGCATGAACTCCCAAGCCGAGAACTTCTCTCGTGTCATATCAGACTCTCGCTCTATAAACCAGTTTAAAAGAAGGGAAAGCAAAGGCTGTATCCCCCAAACTCCTCCTGGTGAAAAACCAGTCGCCTAGCCAACGTAAAGCTCTCTAGGAGAGCGAGAGAGCACTAGCTTAAAAACAACGGCTTCGAAGTAGCTAGGCCTAGTGTAAGCTCTGACGTTTAGGCGAACGAGGAGCAGCAGTCACAAAAAGATCCGGACAAAGATCCTTAAAAAAATCATCATGATTTAATCAAAGTCCATAGGAGGCTAAGCAGCTTTAGGCTCCTCTCCATCTGACAGAGTCCTCAAGGGAATATCTGTAGGAGGGGGAACAGCAACTTCCTCATCTACAGGAACCTTGTCCGATAAAAGCTGAGTCTCAAGCAAGGGAGAGACCTACCGTGGTGGCAATGCTTTACAAGCAGAGTCCACACTCACTGGTGCATTAGTAGCGGACCAGAACGCAACGTCATGTAACTGCTTGACAGTCTGTGAACTGTCAACAACTGAACTGTCAACCACAACAGGTGCGTGAGGACGCACAGCGTCCACTCGAGACTGCTTTGACTGCCTAGACTGAGCAGTCAAAACAACTCTAGAATGCGGAGGTTGACGCACAGCGTCAAAACAAGTCAACTCCGATTGTTAGTGAACGTCTTGAACGTCAACAGGAGCATCAGCAAGTGGCCTAACGTCCAAATGCGGCTGAAAAACCACACGAGACCGCATCGAGTGTGGTTCTAAACAACCTGACTGACGTGACTAAGCTACGCCAACGTCAACAGTAAGCACAAAGGAACGTTAGGTTGGCTGAAAGCCAGGATATCGATGAGATAAACGGCTAGACTCAACGGACTAATCGGCAGAATAGTCTTCCATAAGGGAGGCAAGCATATACTGCATGTCTTGCCATACAACCCATTAAGGATCAACGGAAATGGTTGTGGTAAGAGACGAGGGTAACGTCTGTGACCGCAACACTTTGCCAACAAAAAAAGACTCTCGGAGTCTGTGTTACGCTTTTGTTAGGCGGCGAGCAGTTATCCGATGACTGCATAGGGTCAGAGCTGTCCTAATGGTTGTAACCAGGACGCTGGACCTGTCCTGAAAGGACTGACTTTCGCTTAAGGGCTTCGAAACCTTGTGACAGGTTTCTTATGCGAAAAGCCTTCGGATGACGAGGAGAAACAACGTCTCTCTCGTCTTATGGTAGGGGAGATCTTGGTAAGATACACCCGATACCATAGAGGGAAAACGTCTGTTCGTTGATCAAGGCCTCTCGAACCCATAAGTCGTTTGACATTACTTCTCCCCTGGGCTTGGGAGCATGCAAGAGGTCCCGGACTAGGTGAACGACAGGCACGAACAGACGAACCCTCGGACGCAACACTGTAACACTTTGCGCATATCACTTTATCACTTCGATTTTCTGTTTTGCACTTATTTCACTGAAATTGAAACTTTTACTGATTTCTACCTGAAACACGCAATTCTACCCTTCATTAACCCTTTTACCCCCAAAGGACGTACTGGTACGTTTCACAAAACTCATCCCTTTACCCCCATGGACGTACCGGTACGTCCTTGCAAAAAAATGCTATAAAAATTTTTTTTTTCATATTTTTGATAATTTTTTGAGAAAATTCAGGCATTTTCCAAGAGAATGAGACCAACCCGACCTCTCTATGACAAAAATTAAGGCTGTTAGAGCAATTTAAAGAAAATATACTGCAAAATGTGCTGGGGAAAAAATTACCCCTTGGGGGTTAAGGGTGGGAAATTTCCAAAGAGCCTGGGGGTAAAAGGGTTAAAAGGTAGTAATTGCGAAATCAGTCGTATAATGCAAGCTCATTAATACCAGCAAAAAACAGAAAACATATTTTAAGATAAAAAAATCAGTGGCTGGGAAAGAGACTAAACACTAGTTCATATAACTACGTTTTCAATCTCTCACCGCACATAGCCTGGGGACGAGAATAAAAAACTAAAAACGTTTTATCCTTCCTCCCCGTACAGCGACTAGGGACGAGAGTAACTCGAGAACAACGTTACCCGCTTGAACGGAACGTTTTCTTTCCTCTCTCTCCCTCCGTCTCTATCTCTCTCTCTCTTTCTCTCTTGATTTTGCACCTAAGAGAAGAGCCCAATTAAATTTCGTCAAAAAAACATGTTATTTGACTAAAGGAAAAAACTGAAAGGTTTTTCAAATAAAAAGTTCCTTTAAAATAGAATTTAAAACATTTAAGCTAAGAAAGAATGAACAAAACGTCAGAATCGATTTACTCTTACTGCAAAGTGAAACCGTGATACACTCTCTCTCTATCGTAACGATAGAGCGCATGTTGAACGTCCTGAACGTCAACAACTGCGTAGCATAAAAAAACTAAACGTTATTTCATCTTTGAAAACAGTACGAAGACTATCAAAGACATTCTTTCATAAAATATTACATTTAAAAATTTTAAATCCTTAGCTCTTTTAAAAGCTAATTACGATATAAAGGGCTCAACGTTGATCAACTTCGGTTTCCAAGTTAGGACCGCCTACTCTCTGGAAAGGTCTATATAAACAAAACATTAAAATTATTTTTATATGTTTATAATAAATGGAAAGTTAATCGAAGAGGCCTAATAAAGGCGGAGAGATATAAAATATATAGAGGAAAATCTATAACGTGATAAGATAATTACTAAACACACTTCCGTCTAAGGGAAGGGTCGGCCATTTAAAAGTGAAAGAAAGTCCATACTCTCTTTGTCACCATAATTAAATCTATCCAAAACGAGTTCAAGATTTAAGATGAAGATAAAACACCTGCATAGCGAAAGCTCAAAACTAGAATAAAGTACTTCACCAATTAGTTGTGAAAAAACTCCAGTTTAGCAACAGCGAGTAAGTACGTCTTGTCGATAGCTCGACAGAGAGAAAATTGAGTCTTTGTTTACATTGAGTACTGGGTATCTGGACGACAGATGGCGCTGTTGGGCACACCCGCAACCTGTGTAGCGATCGCTGGCGAGTTTTTACCGTAGAGTTGTCTGTCGAGCAACAGAGTTGCAGCTATATAATCACCGGCTAAGTTAAATATTGAAAAATTACAAACAGATTTGCAAGAATCTAACTTGGTCTAAAATAAAGAACAAATTTATTCCTCTTGGATAGAATATTTCAGAATCTTCTGGATTTTCAAAGAGAAAGAATCACAGTTCTTCATTTAATGAGAAGGAAAAGGTATATTGTTGAGCAAAAAACAAAGTTCTATAAATTTCAAAGGTAAATTCACATGGATGTCCCTTTTCACATATCTCCCATATGATAAAAGTAAGTACTGTATATATATATATATATATATATATATATATATATATATATATATATATATATATGTATATATATATATATATATATATATATATATATATATATATATATATATATATTTGTTCTTCCTATCAAACAATGTCTCTAGAAACATATATCACACTAAAAAGCAATCCTATCAAATTAATTCAGTAAACAAAATAATTTATGCATAGGGGGTTTTTTCAAAAACATGTCAGACAACTGTGATTTTTTAGATGAAATTACACATTATCCTTTACCCACACATGTTACGACAACTATGTAACAAAACCCACACTATACTCAAAGATAAAGAAGGTACACCAAAGACTGGAAAAATAACATAGAATAGAAATGCTTGAGGTAAAGTAAAAATTTGATGGACAAATAAGATTATGAATGAAAATAATAATGACCTCAAAATATTTTCATAAAAAGCTTCAAGTTACTCAATTTCTTTTGTACAAAGAAAATACCTTCACTACAATTTATACAGTCCAATTATTGTAATCAATGTATCCTAGCATGGAAACACAGTAAATATATAATTTTTGTAAACTTGAACATGTTTTCCAAAGTTACTATAAAGCTTTTATTTGAAAACTGTGCATAAAATTTTTGTATACTTTAGAGTATTCTATGGTACTCTCTTAACAATATAAAGAGATAAAACTAATATCCTAAAATGAAAGATATCATCTTGATCTGAAACATGTTTTGTCTAATCAATCATAATAAAACTTATCATTAAGTGAATAAAGACTTGATTCCTTCACGACCACATAGTATATCAATAGAAGGTGGAAAAATAATTCTATTGAAGATGTCACTCAGGAAAACTACAAATACACAAAGTATAAGAATTCAATTATATTTAATTTCTCACAGAGGCTATCAGACATCAATTATACCAACAAATAATGTCAATAAAGGGATTTTGACGAAGGAAAAATCTATTTCTGGGGAGAGACCTGTGACGCCCGGTGAAAAACTCCTTCTTTGTACTTTTTCTGATATAAATCTTCCAAATATACCAGAGAAAATTAAAAGCATGGAATGCAGAGGTTACAACCCTCGCGCGAGCACTTCGTGAGTGTCCTGTATACATTAGGGGCGTGTGAAAACCACTATTCACAGGCTGTCTTCCATTTAGATAACTCCTCCATCAAAGGGAAGGGCCGTAACAAAGACCTCAGAAACCACACTTGGGCCACGCCACGTCACCCACACGAACGCCTTCTAGGTCATCCTTCTGCAAGAACATATGGCTTGGCAAGGAAAGGGTGGGTCCGTACAAAAATAACCGGGAAGGGTTTCACCGGGCGTCACAGGTCTCTCCCCAGAAATAGATTTTTCCTTCGTCAAAATCCCTTTTCTGGGTCGACCTGTGACGGCCGGTGAAAATGTACCAGAGAATGCCTTCCAAGCCCAATAAAGTAATAACATAATGAGGAGAATACAATCACCATGTACGACAATAATATGATATAATAATGTAAGTAATCGTCCAATTACCAACTAGCCAAATGACATAGGGAACGTAAGGCTAAATAATTATGACGACAAGGAACCAACTGAGTGTCGAATCGCAAAAGGCATCAAACCTTACATGTCTAAGCATATCTAAACATTAAAGGAACGGTAACTACAATAACAGTTAAACCATTGGAATTAAACATGGCAAATATCATAGGGCTAACGAACTACCCAGGAGAGTGGTGACGTGGTGTGAGTGGCGGGTAGGAGGGAGAAGAGAAGAGATGGAAGAAAGGAAGAAGAAGAGATTAATGGGGAGGGATAAGGCTCCCCGCTGCCATCGTCGGGTATTTAAGGGCCTGTAAGATCTTTAGATAGTGGCGTTTGACAACCATAGGGGATTTCCAACCCGTATATTTTTTAAAATCATCAAAGTCCCTGTTCTGGAAGTCATTGTTGGAGGTATTTACTGTCCGTATATCATGAGCCTGGGGAAATGATTGTTTAATGAAGTAGAGGATTTGTTGCCCGATACCGTGTATGGAAATAGTACCTCCTTGTTCCCTGATAACCAAGGGGCCAGACGAGAGGGTGGCAGTTCTAGCTAAAAAGGCCTTGAGAGTAGTGACTGTACACGGAGAAAAGATCCTGGGGAAGAAGAATAATCTTCCGAGGGGAGCACCTATTTTGCGGATCCTCATTTTTTTTTTTTTTTAGCTAGGAAAGCTTTGTCTGGAAAAGGAGAACTTTGGCTGAAGGGAGGAAATATGATATTTTAATTATAAAATAAATTTTTGAATATACTTACCCGGTGAATATATAATAGCTGCAACTCTGCGGCTCGACAGAAAACACACTCAAAAAACTCGCGAGCGATCGCTATGAAAGTTGCGGGTGTGCCCACCAGCGCCAACTGTCGGCCAGATACCACTCTTGCATGTAAACAAAACCTTCAATTCTTCTCGTCCCACTGCGTCTCTATTGGGGAGGAAGGGAGGGTCATTTAATTTATATATTCACCGGGTAAGTATATTCAAAAATTTATTTTATAATTAAAATATCATTTTTAAATATTTAACTTAGCCGGTGAATATATAATAGCTGATTCACACCCAAGGCGGTGGGTAGAGACCAGAGTTAATTAAGTTTACAGCGTATAAGCTAAGAGTTTTTTCATTTTGACAGTTATCAATATAACAAAACCAAAATATATAGGTACCTGGTAAGGAAGTTGACTTAGACGATTACTCTGCCTTGTAAGTCTGTCTTCCTCATGGAGCCCAGCGATCCTCTTAGGATGCTGAAAGACTCCCAGGAGCTGAAGTATCAAGGGTTGCAACCCATACAACAGGACCTCATCAAACCCCTAATCTGGGCGCTCTCAAGAAATGACTTTGACCACCCGCCAAATCAACCAGGATGCGAAAGGCTTCTTAGCCTTCCGAACAACCCATAAAACAATATTAAAAACATTTCAAGAGACAGATTAAAAGGATATTGGAATTAGGGAAGTGTAGTGGTAGAACCCTCACCCACTACTGCACTCGCTGCAACGAATGGACCCAGTGTGTAGCAGTCCTCGTAAAGAGTCTGGACATCTTTTAAGTAAAATGACGCGAACACTGACTTGCTTTTCCAAAAAGTCGCGTCCATAATACTTTGCAGAGATTTATTTTGCTTGAAGGCCACGGAGGTTGCTATATCTCTAACTTCGTGCGTCTTAACCTTAAGCAAACATCGGTCTTTCTCATTCAAGTGAGAATGAGCTTCTCGTATTAAAAAAATCTGATAAAATATGACAAAGCATTCTTTGACATAGGCAATGAAGGTTTCTTAACTGAGCACCATAATGCCTCAGATTTCCCTCGTAATGACTTAGTACGAGCTAAATCGAACTTAAGAGCTCTAACAGGACATAATACTCTTTCCAGTTCGTTGCCTACGATCTCTGATAAGCAAGGAATATCAAAAGATTTAGGCCAAGGACGAGAAGGCAGTTCATTTTTGGCCAGGAAACCAAGTTGAAGTGAACAAGTGGCTTTTTTCTGTAGAAAAGCCGATGTTCTTACTGAAGGCATGAAGTTCATTGACCCTTTTAGCCGAAGCCAAGCACACTAGGAAAAGTGTCTTGAGGGTGAGATCCTTCAGGGAGGCTGAATGTAATGGCTCAAACCTGTCTGACATGAGGAACCTTAGGACCACGTCTAAGTTCCATCCAGGAGTTGCCAAACGACGTTCCTTAGAGGTCTCGAAAGACTTAAGGAGATCTTGGAGATCTTTATTGTTGGAAAGATCTAACCCTTTATGTCGAAAGACCGAAGCCAGCCAACATGCTCCTGTAGCCCTTAATCGTGGGAGCTGAAAGGGAGTGAACCTTTCTCAGATGTAAAAGAAAATCTGCGATTTGTGCTACAGAGGTACTGGACGAGGACACAGATGCTGACTTGCACCAGTCTCGAAAGACTTCCCACTTCGACTGGTATACTCTAATGGTAGAAGCTCTCCTAGCTCTTGCAATCGCACTGGCTGCCTCCTTCGAAAAGCCTCTAGCTCTTGAGAGTCTTTCGATAGTCTGAAGGAAGTCAGACGAAGAGCGGGGAGGCTTTGATGGACATTCTTTACGTGGGGCTGACGTAACAGATCTACCGTTAGAGGAAGACTTCTTGGAAAGTCTACCAGCCATTGAAGTACCTCGGTGCACCACTCTCTCGCGGGCCAGAGGGTAGCAACCAACGTCAACCTTGTCCCTTCGTGAGAGGCGAACTTCTGCAGTACCTTGTTGACTATCTTGAATGGTGGGAATGCATATAAGTCCAGAAAAGACCAATCCAGTAGAAATGCGTCTATGTAGATTGCTTCTGTATCTAGGACTGGAGAGCAATAGATTGGTAACCTTTTGGTCAACGAGGAGGCAAAGAGGTCTATGGTGGGTTGACCCCAAGTAGCCCAAAGACTCTTGCCCACGTCATTGTGGAGGGTCCATTCCGTGGGTATCACCTGACCCCTCCGACTGAGACAGTCTGCCAAGACGTTCAAGTCCCCCTGGATGAATCTCGTCAACAGGGAGATGCCTCGAATTCTTGACCATAAGAGAAGGTCCCTTGCGATCTCGAGCAGCGTGAAGGAGTGTGTGCCTCCTTGCTTGGAGATGTACGCCAAAGTTGTGGTGTTGTCTGAGTTGCCTCTACCACTAAGTTTCGAAGAAGCTTTCTAATATCATCAAGGCCAAGTGGACTGCTAATAGCTCCTTGCCGTTGATATGCATGCTCTTCTGACTTGAGGTCCACAGACCCGAGCATTCCCGACCGTCCAGGGTCGCACCCCAACCCAAATCCGACGCGTCTGAGGACAACACGTGGTTTGGGTTCTTGACTGCTAGGGATAGTCCCTCTCTCAGACTGATATTGCTGTCCCACCATTTCAGGCATGCCTTTACTGGTTCGGAGACTGGGAATGATACCGTCTCTAATGTCTTGTCCTAGTTCCAGTGAGAGGCTAGATGGAACCGGAGAGGCAGAAGGTGTAGTCTCCCTAGTGAGACAAACTGCTCCAGGGATGAGAGAGTCCCTACGAGACTGTTCCAACTCCTGACTGAATAAACGTTTCGTTTCAGCATTAGTTGGACTTCGAGCAGGGCTTGACTGCGAATCTCCATCCCCAAATATAGAATAATCTGGGATGGGATCAGTTGGGACTTTTAGGTTGACCAAAAGTCCCAACTCCCTGGCCAGACTCAACGTCCAATGTAGATCCTGCAGACAGCGAAGACTGGACGATGCTCTGAGAAGCCAGTCGTCCAAGTACAGGGAGGCTCGGATCCCCGATAGATGGAGGGATTTTGCCACATTCCTCATGAGCCTCGTAAACACGAGAGGCGCAGGACTGAGGCCAAAGCACAGGGCTCGAAACTGGTACCCCATATTCCTGTAAACAAACCTCAGAAACGGTTGGGAATCCGGGTGTATAGGAATGTGGAAGTATGCCTCCTGAAGGTCGAGAGAGACCATCCAGTCGCCTTCCATAAATGCTGTCAAGACAGCCTGGTAGACTTCATCGTGAAGTTTGTCTTGACAATGAACACATTGAGCGCACTTGCCTCTTACGTACTCCTGCAGTGAACATGGCTGCCAAATCATGGAGCCATCCCTGAGGGACTTGTTCCTGCAGAGAACGTGGCTGTCAGATCATTGGAGCCATCCCTGAAAGCCTTGTTTATGCATGACATAATTGTACAGCAAAACTTCAAAGGCTCGAAAATAGCTGTGAAGACGACCTGTAAAATCTTGGAGCGTCTCATGGCCAGGCGCCAGGGAGAGTCTATGAGGTTTGAGAAGTCTATCTGGGCAGAGGCAGGAACTCCCAAGACGAGAACTTCTCTTGTGTCATATCAGACTCTCGCTCTATAAGCCAGTTTAAAAGAAGGGAAAGCAAAGGCTGTCTCCCCCAAACTCCTCCTGGTGATAAACCAGTCGCCTAGCAAACGTAAAGCTCTCTTAGAAGAGCGAGAGAGCACTAGCTTATAAAACAACGGCTTCGAAGTAGCTAGGCCTAGTGTAAGCTCTGACGTTTAGGCGAACGAGGAGCAGCAGTTACAAAAAGATCCGGACAAAGATCCTTAAAAATCAGCATGATTTATTTAAAGTCCATAGAGGGCTAAGCAGCTTTAGGCTCCTCTCCGTCTGACAGAGTCCTCAAGGGAATATCAGTAGGAGGGGGAACAGCAACTTCCTCATCTGAAGGAACCTTGTCCGACAATAGCCGAGTCTCAAGCAAGGGAGAGACCTACCGTGGTGGCAATGCTTTACAAGCAGAGTCCACACGCACTGGTGCATTAGTAGCGGACCAGGACGCAATGTCATGTAACTGCTTGACAGTCTGTGAACTGTCAACAACAACAGGTGCGTGAGACCAGGACGCAACGTCATGTAACTGCTTGACAGTCTGTGAACTGTCAACAACAACAGGTGCGTGAGGACGCACAGCGTCCACTCGAGACTGCTTTGACCGCCTAGACTGAGCAGTCAAAACAACTCTAGAATGCGGAGGTTGACGCTCAGCGTCAAAACAAGTCAACTCCGATTGTTGGCGAACGTCCTGAACGTCAACAGGAGCATCAGCAAGTGGCCTAACGTCCAAAAGTGGCTGAAAATCCACACGAGACCGCATCGAGTGTGGTTCTAAACAACCTGACTGACGTGACTTGGCTACGCCAACGTCAACAGGACGCACAAAGGAACGTTAGGGTGGCTGAAGGCCAGGATCTCGATGAGATAAACGGCTAGGCTCAACGGACTTATCGGCAGAATAGTCTTCCATAAGGGAGGCAAGCTTATTCTGCATGTCTTGCCGTACAACCCATTTAGGATCAACGGGAATGGTTGCATTAAGAGACGAGGGTAACGTCTGTGACCGCAAAACCTTGCCTACAAAAAGACTCTCGGAGTCTGTGTTACGGTTTTGTTAGGCGGCGAGCAGTCTTCCGATGAATGCATAGGGTCAGAGCTGTCCTAAAAGTTAAAACCAGGACGCTGGACCTGTCCTGAAAGGACTGACTTTCGCTTAAAGGGCCTCGAAACCTTGTTCCATGGTTTCTTATGCGAAAAGCCTTCGGATGACGAGGAGAAAAACGTCTCTCTCGCCTTATGGTAGGGGTGATCTTGGTGAGATACACCTGATACCATAGAGGGAACGTCTGTTCGCTGATCAAGGCCTCTCGAACCCATAAGTCGTACGACATTACTTCTCCCCTGGGCTTGGGAGCTTGCAAGAGGTCCCGGACTAGGCGAACGACAGGCACGAACAGACGAACCCTCGGTCGCAACCCTGATAACACTTTGCGCAATATCACTTTATCACTACGATTTTCTGTTTTGCACTTATTTCACTGAAATCGAATTTTTTAACAATTCACATTAGGTATGAATAAAACTGATTTCTACCTGAAGCACGCAATTCTACCCTCATCAAAAGGTTGTAATTGCGAAATCAGTCGTATAATGTAAGCACATTAATACCAGCAAAAAACAGTAAACATATTTTAAGATAAAAAAATCAGTGGCTGGGGAAGAGACTAAACACTAGTTCATTCAAAACTACGTTTCCAATCTCTCACCGTACAGAGCCTTGGGACGAGAATAAAAACTAAAAACGTTTTATCCTTTCTCCCCGTACAGAGACTAGGGACGAGAGTAACTCGAGAACAACGTTACTCGCTTGGGACGAGATAAAGATCGGAACGTTCTCTCTCCTCTCTCTCTCTCCGTCTCTATCTCTCTCTCTCTCTCTCTCTTGATTTCGCACCGAAGAGAAGAGCCCACTTACCTTTCGTCAATAAACAGGTTATTTAACCAAAGGAAAAAACTGAAAGGTTTTTCAATTAAAAGTTCCTTTAAAATAGTCTTTAAAACATTTAAGCTTTGAAAGAAAAAAGAACAAAACGTCAGAATCGATTTACTCTTTCTGCAAAGTGAAACCATGATACTCTTTCTATCGTAACGATAGAACGCAAACTGCGTAGCATAAATAAACTAAACGTTAGTTCATCTTTGAAACAGTACGAAGACTATTCAAAGAAAAAAACTATCATAAAATATTTACTAAAAATATTTCATTTAATAAGTTTTAAATCATTAGCTCTGTAAAAGTTATTTACGATTGAAAAGGGCTCAACGTTGTTTAACTTCGGTTTCCAAGTTAGGACCCCCTACTCTCAGGAAAGGTCGCATATAAACAAATCATTAAAATTTATTTTGATGTTTATTATAAATGGAAAGCTAATCGAAGAGGCCTAATAAAGGCGGTTGAGATATAAAATATATAGAGGAAAATCTATAATTAATTTATAACGTGATAAGATAATTGCTAAAAGCCTAAAACACACTTCCGTCTAAGGGAAGGGTCGGCCATTTAAAAGTCAAAGAAAGTCCATACTCTCTCTCTTGTCATCAAAAATTAAATCTATCAAAAAACGAGTTCAAGATTTAAGATGAAGATAAAACACCTGCACTGCGAAAGCTCAAACCAAAATGAAGTACTTCACCAAATATGTTGAGAAAACTCCAGGTTCTACAGCGAGTATTGATACGTCTTGTCGTCAACGTCGACAGAGAAGAATTGAAGGGTTTGTTTACATGCAAGAGTGGTATCTGGCCGACAGTTGGCGCTGGTGGGCACACCCGCAACCTTCATAGCGATCGCTCGCGAGTTTTTTTAGTGTGTTTTCTGTCGAGCCGCAGAGTTGCAGCTATTATATATTCACCGGCTAAGTTAAATATTTAAAACTATGTTTTCCGGGTTTCGTGAGAGAGCTGCTAGTTCTGATGTTCCATCACCTGAGGCCATAGCCGTTAGAAATAAAGTCTTCCTAAGAAGAGTGATATAAGAGCAGGATTCATTGTCCATGTCCGTCGCAAGTTTGAGAACACCGTTCAGAGACCAAGAGTCCTTTTGTGGCCGAACCGAAGGTCAAAGCCTAGCACATGTTTTTGGAATTGATGAGAAATAGGAATCAGCTAGGTTAATGTTGAACCCAACAAGGAAGATCTTCTTCAAAGCTGACTTGATGGTGGTTAAAGTGCTAACTGTTAGGCCTTTGTCAAATAGGAACCTCAAGAAAGAGATGGTTAAATTCGGGGACATACGAGTATGGTCTGAACTCTTAGGGGATCTGCTAGTTGTTAACGGCCGAATCATATTGGCGAATTGTCGAGTCCCTTTTGTCCGATTCGATGAAGAGATCGTTTTCCGGTTCAATGTTCGCGTCTCTACGAGCTGCCAACTTCCTGTAGTCCACAAAGTTAGAGTTTTGGCTTTCCTTGAGTAATCTGACACAGTGAGTTTGGATTACTTGGGTCAGTTTGAGGAACGGGATCCGGATGGGACGGAGTTTCAACTTGAGGAGGAGAGGAAACCAACTGTTCTTGGCCAGTGAGGTGGTACTAAAGCCACTGCGCCCCGGAAGGAGCGTAGTTTGTGTAAAAGTTTCTTTAGAAGATTCACTGGGGAAGATAGGGAAATCTTCTTCTAATGGTTCCAATCCCGGGGTAATGCGTCCATGGCATAAGCCCGAGGGTCCAGGGTTGGGGTCACATAACAAGGAAGTTTGTGATTCATCTGAGTTGCGAATAGATCTACCTGGAGGCCCGGAACCAGCCTGAGTATCCACCGGAATGAAATTATGTCTAGAGACCATTCTGACTCCAGTGGATTCGTCCTGGATAGTGAGTCCGCTCTCACATTCTGTCCTCCCGCTAGGTGAGTTGCTGACAGGAACCAGTTCTTTTCTGTTGCCCAGGCAAAGATAGTGACCAGGATCTGATTCAGGTTGGGTGACTTGGATCCTCCCCTGTTGACGTAGTGTACTACGTCTGTGCTGGCTGACACTACTCTGATGTGGGTCGACCTCGGAGGAGAGTCTCTCTTCAGGGTCAAGAACACTGCCATGGCTTTGAGAACATTGATATGGGACTGTTTCATGACGGGTGACCAAGAACCTGAAACATCTGATGTTCGGAGTAATCCCCCCATCCACTTAGAGACGCGGCTGTATGGAATGTCACTTGTGGAGGTGGGAATTGTAGAGGAACCGATTTGGAGAGGTTCTTCGGTTCGGACCATGGGCGTAGTCTCATTTTCAAGACAGAGGGGATCTTCGAGACCTTGTCTCTTATAGGTACTGTAGCTCTCTTTCTCCAAACTCGATTGATGTCTTTGAGTTTGGCTTTTAATAGGAGATCTGCTACTGAAGTGAATTGGAGAAGGCCGAGGATACTTTCTAAGGCTCTTTGGACACCTGTTTGTGTTTGAGAAAATTCTTGATCTTGGAAACTATTCCTCTTACCTTTTGGAAGGGAGAGACAACGTGTGCTTCGAAAGGTCCCACTGAATGGCTAACCATTCTAAGTGGCCTGATGGTCACAGGCGAGACTTTTGGAGATTGACCCGAAATCACAGGTTGTCGAGAAATCGAAGTAATTCCTTCGTAGCTCTGTTGCCTTCTATGGCCGGCCGGGCCCAAATGAGCCAACCGGCCAGATAAGCAATGATCTGTATCTCTTGGTTCCTGAGTTGTTCTAACACTGTCTCTCCCAGTTTCGTGAATATCCTGCGATCAATGTTGAGGCCGAAGGGCATGTCTTGAACGCAAAGGCTTTCCTGCCTAGGCGGAAACCCAGATAAGAAGAGAAGTTTCGAGCTATAGGCGCAAGATAATAGTCGTCGGTAAGATCGACAGAGGTGGTGACGGCCCCACGGGGAAGTAAGGTCCATACCTGAGAGATAGTCAACATCCGGAAATTGTCGCAGAGAATGTAAGAGTTTAGCTTGACAAGTCCAGGTCCACTCTCAATGCCGACAAGCCTTTCTTCGGAATTATGAACAGGCGGCCTTGGAACTTCAGTGATCGATCCCGTTTGATTGCTTTCTTCTTGAGTAACTCTGTGGTAAACAAATATCTTATTTTACTCATACCATAATTGATGAGGGGCTAACAAATCTTGAATTCACACATAATAAAATCATATATAGTTTCACCTTCTCACCTGTTAATAATGGTAATCAAATGGATTGATCTCTCAGTAAATAAAATTTGTGATTATGGAAACTAAGAAGTAAAGGTATTAAAAAAATTTTGCATCCATGTAATGAACAAAACCTTTCATATTCTTATTGAGAGTTGTAATCCAAATATGAGGTAATAAAAGAAACTCTCAAATTTCCAGTTTCAATTTGAGATGCCAAATGAAAATTATACAAACGTAAAGTACAGTACCTCCATTGAATATCTTGAATGCCTTGGAAGACCCATACCTTAGTTTTGTGTTAAATAAAAACAACATACAGTATATTTGTGAAAGGACATTTCTTGCTTACATCACCATACAATAAAAAACAATTATTGTGGATTTTGTATTAATAATTGAGATTTGTACAGTATGCATCAACTAATGAGTTACATCTCAATGTAACTACTTCAGTAATCAATAAATTATCCCTGAGCTGAAGTGCTAATGATAATATCTTTATCCAGTGCACACTAACTTTAGTAAGGTTAGTTCTGTTCCTAATATGTAGGCTAGATAACAATGATTTTCTGGAACTTGGGCTAAATCATTTATATATGAATATAGTGTTGGTAATGACTGTCGGCACAATGACCCCTGGCCTTTTCAATCTGTTCATCTCAATAATTACCTTATTCCAGGAAAAAATTACAGAAAAAGGTGCCCAAATGGAATATTAAATGGACGGTAGCATGTTCAACATCAGAAAGTTACAAGCTCACACAAAAACGTCTATATATTCGATTACAGTACAGTAGTTCACTTGCAATATTCTGATGATGCCACCATTTTGGTCCATACCACAAAAACACCTGAGATGAGACTGACAGCTACTATCCCAATGTACAAAGCAGTAGAGTACGTAACTCAACTCTTCTCTGTGAGGCAGAGACCTGGACTCTATGTCAATATGATGAGAAAAAAAAATTGGAAAATTTTCGCATTTCCTTATTATGAAAAATTATGTGCTTGATCCTGAAACATTGGATTTCTTAAATACAGATTTAGGAACAAACAGGATGCCTAGGAATACAATTCCTTCCACCAAAGGGTAGCTACACTACCATGACCCCCATAATTTGAATGCTTGAATCCCAAAACAAATTTTATAGACAACTAAAATATGGCCACCAAACACATAGGGACCCAAAGAAAAGATACATTGATCAAACCAACTTAATCATATGGAAATGCAAAATTCTACTTATTAACCTGAAAACCATTCCTAGTAGCCATGCAGTCTGGAAAATGAGTGTTAACAATCATTTCACTGCCCTGGAAGATAAGAAAGTAAAAAATTGGCCAGGTGAGCCATAACAACGTACACAGATGGTGGGAGTAGTATCACCATATCTGTGAAAAATTCATCCTACATTCATCTATTGAGACACTTAAAATGTCATCAGCAGTACAATGGGCTTTTTTAGATTATTAGTCTTCATGATGTAGTTCCTCTACCAAAAAAAAAGGGAAGCCATCTTTCTTATTTTTTACCATTCAGTAAGTCTCATAAAGCCCACTTAAAACAAGCTGTAATATTCTCAGTTCATTTGATGTAAAACTTTTCATAAAATTTAATCACATGCTCACAATACTACTATATAGTGAGCTGGAAAAAAAGGAGAGCAAAAGCCCCAGGAAATATCTTGCACTAACCTGAAACCTATTCCCCGCTACAGCCTTCCAACTTCCTCCTCAAATTACAAACAACTTTTTCTTGTAAAAACAAAATTGAAGCAAGAAAATAAATTCAATAATTGGGGGATTCTATTGCATGGCTACACAACTAGAATTGAAAATTTTTATGTGCTGTACCTACTGTATACAAGAGGAGGGTCTATCATAGTAAAAAATAAAACCCTCAGAATTGTACATGGTCGTCTAGCTAGAACTAAGGCACACATAAAAAAAAACCGCATTAACCATGTTGCAGGTTTCATTTTTTTCTGCTACATGTAAAGTTCAATTATCAGGATTTTTCAAGATCAACCCCTTACATACAAAAACGAATTCACATAATCAAGTTACCTACCCCTTGATTCCTGAATTATTTTGTTGATAACCTGCAAGCCATTTATATTGGTCTACCACTAGCATTGCTACTTCCTATATAGTACATATATATTAGGATGAAACGCTCAGGCATGCAATAACACAACTCAGAAACTTCCCTAATATCAGGTTGCTGTAGGACTTCTGAACTATAAACACAAAAAAATATTTATAAAAAACTGTTACAGCTTATAGAAATTGTTTTATTTTTCTTCCTCTCCTTTCTCTTAATATGTATCACTGATGTACCATCCAGTTACATCCAGTCAAAAACATCCTACTCTGTGAGCTTGGTGGCTGGGGCTCCTCAAACCATTCATATGATGCTTCTATGGTATGGAATTCTCGAGATCATCTTCACTGAAAAAAGCACTAGGCTATAACATGGGTCTCTTAACATCATTCAATTCTAAAGAAATCAGATATAGAGACCTTTCATATCCAATTTACCACAGAACTCAGAAACAGAAGGAAAATGCAGTTATGTTTTGTGCAGGAGACACTGTAATAGTCTTCTAATTTCTGAATTAACCATTGATGTACTGTAGAGACTAGAAGAGAGTTGACATTTACTGTTAAGTAAAAGACCAAAATGTCACCTTTTTCCAGATCTTAAGAAAAGGAATTTTAACAATTCTATCACGAATTTTAAAAACTTTATCAAGCAATTTTCTGACACAAATTTGTAGAGGTACCAGTAAATAAAGGCTAATGCAGCTAGCCAACCATTCATTTGTATTTGGTGTTGAATTTATGAATTTAACCATACGGAGAGGTACTAAGGCAGTGGAGGCCATTACCCAGGTGCTGTTGATGGAAAACCCATCAATTGCACTACAAAATAAAAGGTATGACAGGTGACAGCAAGATGGAGGAAAAGAAGCAAAAATGGAATTCATGAAGAAATCAAAATTTTTTTCTAGTTAAGGTAAACTGTAATATTAAAGCAACTACGTATGTAAAGTGCAACAAGTACAGAAGGAACACATATCAATTAGGAATGAGAATGTATGCCCTAAACAAGTATCATTAATATTATTATCATTACTATTATTATTATTATCATTATTACTTGCTAAGCTACAACCCTAGTTGGAAAAGCGGGATGCTATAATATGCCCAGGGGCTCCAACAAGGGAAATAACCCAGTGAAGAAAGGAAAACAAGTAAAAATAAAATATTTTAAGAACAGTAGGAACAGTGAAATTAATATTTCCTAAATAAACTACAAAAAGTTTTAACAAAACAAGAAGAGAAATAAGATAGAATAGTGTGCCCGAGTGTACCCTCAAGCAAGAGAAATCTAACCCAAGACAGTGGAAGACCACGGTACAGAGGCTATGGCACTACCCAAGACAGTGGAAGACCACGGCACAGAGGCTATGGCACTACCCAAGACAGTGGAAGACCATGGTACAGAGGCTATGGCACTACCCAAGACTACAGAACAATGGTTTCATTTTGGAATGTCCTTCTCCTAAAACAACTGCTTGCCATAACAAAAGTGTCTCTTCTACCCTTACCAAGAGGAAAATGGCCACTGAATAATTACAGTGCAGTAGTTAACCCCTTGGGTGAAGAAGAATTGTTTGGTAATATCAGTGTTGCCAGGTGTATAAGGACAGAGGAGAATATGTAAAGAAGAGGCCAGACTATTCGCTTTATGTGTAGGCAAAGGGAAAATGAACCGTAACCAGAGAGAACGATCCAGTGTAGTACTGTCTGGCCAGTAAAAAGAACCCAGTAACTCTCTAGAGGTAGTATCTCAATGGGTGGCTGGTGGCTGGGTATATGGCAGGGCACAATATTATTTAAAAGTACATACTCTAAGAGTTTGAGGTGCAAAAACTTAAGGTAAAGAAGTTTCAATTACATAACTCAGACCTTTGTCTAAGGGCAAAGAGAATGGAAGAGGAAAGATAAAAGCTTATGCTGAAGGATTCAAGTCTCTCTTACATTTACTGTGAATAACAATAGAATCAGTCCACTCAAACACTTATATATCTATTACATCCTACTATATTACTGAAATATGTTAGGCTAGTTGAAACATAAGAATAAGTTAGGCTTGATGAAACATAAGAGTAAGTTAGGCTATACGTGACCCTACTGTGAGTTACAGCCAACTATGAGGAGGAAGAAATGGATAGAGGATCAGTTAACAAAATACTGGACACACTGTGCAATGATACACTCTCTCTCCATGGTAAACCTGAACCTTAATAGCCCACTGGTGATCCTGGCTGTGACATAATTCACTGTCAGGCTCATGATTTGCTAACATATGTTAGCAAATCATGTTAGGCAAGTTGAAACATAAGAAAAAGTTAGGCTAGTTGAAACATAAGAAAAAGTTAGGCTTGTCGAAACATAAGAATAAGTTAGGCTATAAGAGACCTTACTGTGAGTTACAGCCAACTATGAGGAGGGAGAAATAGATAGAGGATCAGTTAACATAATACTGAACACACTGTGTGGCGATAGACTCTCTCTCCATGCTCAACCTGAACCTTAATAGCCCACTGGTGATCCTGGCTGTGACATAATTCACTGTCAGGCTCATAATTAGCCAACATATGTTAGCAAATCATGTTAGGCTAGTTGAAACATAAGAATAAGTTAGGCTTGTTGAAGCATAAGAATAAGTTAGGCTATAAGAGACCGTACTGTGAGTTACAGCCAACTATGAGGAGGGAGAAATGGATAGAGGATCAGTTAACAAAGTACTGAACACACTGTGTAGCGATAGACTCTCTCACCATGCTAAACCTGAACCTTAATAGCCCACTGGTGATCCTGGCTGTGACATAATTCACTGTCAGGCTCATAATTTGCTAACATATGATAGCAAATCATGTTAGGCTAGTTGAAACATAACATAAGAATAAGTTAGGCTATGAGAGACCCTACTGTGAGTTACAGCCAACTATGAGAAGGAAGAAATGGGTAGAGGATCAGTTAACAAAATACTGAACACACTGTGTAGCGATAGACTCCCTCTCCATGCTAAACCTGAACCATAATAGCCCACTGGTGATGCTGGCTGTGACAAAATTCACTACCAGGCTCATGATTTGCTAACATATGTTAGCAAATCCTATTAGGCTAGTTGAAACGTAAGAATAAGTTAGGCTATACTTGACCCTACTGTGAGTTACAGCCAACTATGAGGAGGAAGAAACGGATAGAGGATCAGTTAACAAAAATACTGAACACACTGTGTAGCGATAGACTCCCTCTCCATGCTAAACCTGAACCATTATAGCCCACTGGTGATGCTGGCTGTGACAAAATTCACTACCAGGCTCATGATTTGCTAACATATGTTAGCAAATCCTATTAGGCTAGTTGAAACGTAAGAATAAGTTAGGCTATACTTGACCCTACTGTGAGTTACAGCCAACTATGAGGAGGAAGAAACGGATAGAGGATCAGTTAACAAAAATACTGAACACACTGTGTAGCGATAGACTCCCTCTCCATGCTAAACCTGAACCATTATAGCCCACTGGTGATGCTGGCTGTGACAAAATTCACTACCAGGCTCATGATTTGCTAACATTTTTATGGTCAATAATGAAATCATGTCAACCTACTTATGTTGACATTTTGTAGCATAACTAACAAAGAAATAGACAGAAAGAAACTAGAGACCTGAATAAATTTTCTATATAGCTACATGAATGGATGATGCATGGATCCTCAGATGATTAATAATAAAAGGCACGGTACAGGTGAGCGCAAAATATTGAATGCCATCCACTTTAGAGATATCAACTACAACTGCTGAGACAATGTTGCTATTCAAGTATGCCTCATAAAACAAAAGGTTGGAAACATAGATGAATACACAGCGACAGATAAATATTCCCTCATTTATCATAAAAAAAAAAAAACACCCCATCAAAACAAACCTCAGGAGAGGATTCCTCTTCTCTACAACATCATGCTATATATCGCTACCAGCTGTACACAAGAAGTAGAGTCAATGAGCAGAAAATAATTACATTTACACAAAATAAAACTAGTCCCTCTAATTTTTACACTTTATCTAATTGTATATTGGTAAAGGTAAGAACAAAACACACTCTCCCTAATAAAGGTAAAAGACACCACCCTGCTCCTGTGATAAAAGGAAGTACAGACCCTTTTCCTATCACCAATGTTTCTTCTATTTTATCATCTAGACTAATCATATAACAAATACTTGTCATCAATTTATTAGAACAAGCTTGAGAAGCTCCCAATTTACAGATATTTACAACGTAATCCACAAGTAACATTTATCAAAATAATGTGACTCATCCTGTGACTTATTCTTGGCCAAAATTTATTTCATTTTCAGGACTTAATTTCTGTTCACCAAAAAGATGTAATCTAAAAGGACATGCTGGTATAAAACATACTGTACAAACACAGAAAGAGAGAAAAAGAATTCTTGTGCTTACTGCAATATCGTATACCATCTACTATATGGACAGGACTATAATAACTCGCCTGACATTTTAGCAATTTTCTTTAGTAGTTTTTTAGTAAAGCCCTCACTACTCTACAAAGAACGAAAAACTCATAAGAATGGCAATGTATTAATGACATGGCGGGTAAGCATGCAAAGATGTTGGTACTTTTGGGCCTGTCATTCACTTATTCATTCATAGTATATACTTCTCTCTATTTGTTCCATATCATCCAACATCATTTCCTTTCTTCATTCTTCATTCATATCATATTCTACTTTCGTTATATTTTCTTCTAACTTATTTACTCTCTTTCTTTCTGCAGTGAATCGACTGCTGCAATTTCCACCAGGTGTTCATTCATATATGTAACCTAACCTAGGTGAAAAGGTTGTTGTTGTTGAAGATTGCCTGGCCCTTTTGGCCAGACACGGGCTCTTGCAATCTTGCAGCCCGTAGGGTGAAGAGGGTAGGTGTTGATCTTCAATTTATTTTCAAACTCTGGGCACAGATAGGAGGATACGGAAGAGGGAGCTGTAAACTAGATTGCCTTATCATTGGTGCCAGGTGGAGGAGTGTTTGCTTGGAGATGGAGATGAATTATCAGTTTTGCTCACTATTCTTTCCTTTTTGTATAAATATCAGTTATTTTTGTCCGGTTTTTTCTTGTTCTATTACTGTATATGCATGTTTCGCGTGTATCCACAATTCTTGGTAGATAAAATCACCTCTACAAATATTTTTAACTCTCGGCTATTGATGGTTTAAAAGATATAGCTAGTTAACCCTTGTGGACCAGATGAATCAGGTGATTTCCATTAGAAAGTTTCTTTTGGGTTTCATCACAAATGCATTAAAGATAGATGGGGTATAAGAGAGCACCGATAAAGAAAAGATATGCCTTTTGTTACAGTTATTTTTTTTTTTTTTTATTTATCAATTTACCTAAACACTGAAACATCTTCACTTTTGAATGTTCTGCTTACTAGTTTTGAAACATAATACATTTGAGATTTCAGGGGATGTCCAAAATTCCTCTGTGATAAAAGTCAGTTTTGGCTCAGGAAATTGAAAGGTTATTTTCTTTAAGGGCTCAAAGTAACTGTATTTTTCATGCTGTAATGCTAATTTTGGTCTCGTTTACAAATTAACATGTACAAAATTGTGGCAGGAAGTAGTGCAGTTTCAAAAATAATTCTGCTACTTGTAATAGAGCTATGTGTTCCATTCATACCTAGCAAAAGATTATTAAATAGCCTTTCTAATAACAATCATCATTGGCATACGCAAAAAAATGCAATGAGCAAAAATTATGACTTTCTATTTAGAACTGAATGAAAATTCTTATTATTCTTTGACAATATATATATATATATATATATATATATATATATATATATATATATATATATATATATAGTGTATATATATATACATATATATGAGAGAGAGAGAGAGAGAGAGAGAGAGAGAGAGAGAGAGAGAGAGAGAGAGAGAGAGAGAGAGAGAGTTTTAAACCATCCCCAACCCACTCAAGATGTAATCACAATGCTACCGGTCACAATCAAAATATTCATGCTTAATGATTTGATATCACTGGAATCTAAAGTGACGAGATTTACTGTACATGATGTTATCAAACTCTCAAGTGGTTAAGGAAACTCTAATGGATATGCTTCTTTGTTTGCATAGTGTAGGCAATATAAAATGCATGCATACTGTACAAGAGGAAGCTGTTAGATTAAAGGAAGTGCTTACAATAAGGTAGCCTAAATAAGTCAACAATAACCTTTTGGTACACTTCATTACCTTTAATTCACCCTGGACTTTATGATTTGAATTTAGTTGTTGCTACTTACTTTTTTATTTACACTCCATTTGTCTAATTTTCCTCCTTTCTTCCAGGGGGGATGTTTCTCCAGATTTCACTAAAGTTCATGGAGAATGAAAGAAGTACTACTGATATTAGTTTTATTTTGCGTTGACAATTTCAATCAGTACAGTACAGTATCTGATGTGTTTTACTTTAATATACACATCAGGACATCTTCAGACCATCTGAATAGCAATAACTACAATAACTGGTAGCAATGTTTTCATCCTCATGCAAACAGGAAAAAAAAAATTTTAGCAAACAAATTGAGGATCTGGATCAAATTTTTGCCACCTTGGGTCAATCAAAGGCCAACATGCTACCTCCAAACCATATTGTTCGGAGTTCTTTGTGCATTTTGAGAAAAACTCAAACATTTGTCTAAGAAATATTGTCATTTCATATCATTTCTTCACTATTAATTATGATATTTCTGTCAATGTGTGCAACTTACTGTAGTTATTTTCAAAATTATCATAAATTTGCTGAATTAGAAAATATGGCAGCATATTTGAACTCGGAAAATTATAGCCCCAAGTATAAACTGTTAATTGTAATTTGTTTTAAATTATTTACAGTATTGAGTTATATTACCAAGAACAGTACATACACCTTTTCAAATAAATAGTGCATATAGGTAGAAACCCATACTTTACACTTAGTCCAAAAAGAAAGGTGTCATGTAGCTAGAGGAACTCTGTCCATATATCTGAATAGGATGGAGAACCATTACCCATATTGTAGCTCTTTGGTAATATAACCTTAGAGTCAAGTCATTTCCAGGCTGACACGATCCTTAAGCTCAGAAGTCTGATTAAATTAATATTCCTAACCAACTAACCAGTCATGTTATACTGTACAGTACTTTACAAACCTACTACACCACAGTGCTGAGATATTTGAGGAGAATTTAAAAGCGCCAGTTTGAATTTTTATTGTTTATTACATATAGACTTTGTAACTAAGTCAGAAGCCCTTGAATTACTGTATATAACATAGCCATTGATTGATAATACAGTTACTCTGTAAAGTATAATTAATCTTTCATTGCCCAAAAAGAATACTTTCCCTTACTAAATTTGAAGAATTTTAGTCAATATATTCATGAATCAATACTGAATAAATACTTATGCAGTAAAACTTATAAGCCAGATGGGTATCATATTCGCTCAAAGTTTATATTACAGGTACTCTGCTATCAAAAAATTTGCATTTGATATATTCACACATTATAGCACCTTTTGTTTTCACAGTGAGCTGAAACCATACTGAGGAACTCCCAAAATCAACTCTATTTATTTTGATATAATATAGCAATGCGATTTAGAAAAATTAACATAACAGTGGGTACCTATTTTGTAATATCATTGACTACTAAGATAGATTTATTATGTAAGATTAAGAACACCATCTTAACAAATTACTTAAAAATGCCATTGGAATACAAAGAAAGAGAAATACCTGTACCAAAGTGTTTAAATCCACTGCAAAATGATTGTCATAGTGGGATATTTTTTAAAGAGGAAAAGCCGAATTGATGCACAACCAAGTAGCCTTAATATTACAGGCCAAATGAAATAACTATAAAGATAGAAGGCTGATTCCTAAACCCAAAAGGAAAGAAAGCTTAGCTTTAAAAGCACAGAAACTATCACCGAGGATTAATAATTTTCTAAGAGATGAGATAACCGGTGGTATGATGAGTATTACCATTTCTCCGAAGAGAAAAATGCTTCCCTTGAATTTACAACAAACCTTTAACCTGAATAGTATCTGCAGAAAAAAAGAGAAAAACCATTCTCCACTAAAGAGGAAGAAGACTTCAAATCAAGTTGAGAGAAGGATCATCACTGATTAAATGAAATGATCTACATATATTCAAAACTACTACAGTAAATACAGTACTGTACAGTATAATAAAAAATTCAAGAACCCTCATAATGGAACATCTCGACATAATGAGGTGGGTGGTAAATAATGTATAAAGATTTACGAAGAAAAAAATTCAGGCATCTAAAATAAACTGAAATTTTTAATAGGAAGATTGAGCAACATGAACAACGTCTCTACCTTGAGAAGTCAAAAGAAACCTGGTGCCTAAAATATTATGAGAATTGGCTGTCAAATGGAATCAAATGCTGAAAGTGAAAAGCCTGAATCATGTAAGTTTTAAAGTATTGTATGCACTTTTAGTAAAGTAGATGGCACCATCGCTTCAGTTTCAAGTGATCACAGAGTGGACGTACATTTGACCTAATAATTACCACTAAAATCTTTTCCTAAAAGTTTTAAATAATTCAATATATTTTGATTCTCTCAGAGGAAAAGATAATTGAATTTTCCAGTATAAGGAAATACTGTATTAGAACCCTAGGGGACATTCAGAGCTTAAGTTAGTTCTTAATGAATTGTTGTGAAGGTTGGAGTAAAATAGATGAATAAATACTTTACAAAAAGGTGTAGAAATTCAGAGAAAGGGAAACTTAAAATGACAAACACAACAGCAGAAGTATGAATTAAGCAGGATTGGAAATGCACTCACGCTCGAGAGCTGGGAGTTAGTGCCACAAGTAATGCAAGTCAAGTATTGTTTGGGCAGCTAAGGCAAAGAAAATAATTCACCTAGAGTTTTTTATCCTAATACAAGGTTGGGCACTTTGAGTATATGGCAAAAAGAACTGGGAGGGGGGGATATACTGTAGATGACTTCCACAGGATTTGGCATACTAGAAATTGTGAGTATAGCATTTTCCCCTCTTATATTCCTTTTAATAATTTGACTTTTCTTATATTGTATTTGGTTTGATATTTCAAGTCAAATCAAAGATATTCAATTGTATTTGGATTAAAATTTAGTCAATCTAGGTTGATTGTGTTGCCAGGTTTTCTAAATGAGAAAAGGCCAACTTCTAATCAACAGAAGCTTTAAAAGGCCAACCTATAAGAAGAAAAAGGCCAAATATATAATATTTAAGGCCCACCTTTTTTCATATTACTAAAGGCCAACCTATTTTTAAAAAGGCCAAATTATAGGTTTTTTGACCTGAAAAAAGTCCAAACTGTCAACCCTGAGTATAGGTCACAATTACCTAGAATGTAAAGCTGTATTTGAAAAACATTCAACACCAGTTACAAAATGAACTTCTACTTGTGTTTGTGTCTTGACTGGTAGATACAAGTATGCTACATAAGTCTCACCAAGAACCCTAATCATTTCAATACCTTACTATCATTCAACTGGCAACCATTGTACTTGGACCTGTGCTACCATAAGATATACTTAAGGGGGGCAACCACCATATATGAATATCTTATCAGAATTGAAAATAATTCATACAGCTTCTGTAAATGGATACAGTAATTTTTTTCCGAAAATTTAAAAAATATTGGATGATTTGTATCAATTCTATGGATGAGAAACCAAAAGAAAAAAATTAACTTTATTTCTAAAGCTATTCCAATGAAATTTACTTAGAAATAAAGAATATAATAAAAAAAGATCTCTAGGAACCATTTTTTTCATAATAGGGAAGAAAACATAAATATTTTCATTTTTCTTAAATAAAAAGTTGAACTCTACGCTCCTAAGGCCCAAATTTCATTTATTACAAATCTATTTCCTGACAAAAAATGTGCTCTTTTTTTTCTTCGTTAAAGTGGTATATTTATTGGAAAACAGCTTTAAAAGTAAATGTTTGTTTTTTTACTCTCTTGGGGGATAACATAAGGCCCTCATTGCATGAAATATGTTATTTTTATTAATAAAATAAATTTTTGAATATACTTACCCGATAATCATGTAGCTGTCAACTCCGTTGCCCGACAGAATTCTATGGAGGGATACGCCAGCTATCACAATACTAGAAGGGGGTGTATTTACCAGCGCCACCTGTGGCCAGGTACTCAAGTACTTCTTGTTGACACCTCCTCAATTATTCCTCGGTCCACTGGTTCTCTATGGGGAGGAAGGGAGGGTCGATTAAATCATGATTATCGGGTAAGTATATTCAAAAATTTATTTTATTAATAAAAATAACATTTTTCAATATTAAACTTACCCGATAATCATGTAGCTGATTCACACCCAGGGGGGTGGGTGAAAACCAGTGTACAAGATTAAAGGATAGCTAAGTATCCCATATTTCATATAATCAGTTATCCACAATAACAATGAAATAATAAGTACCTGGTAAGGAAGTCGACTTGAACCGTTACTCTGCCTTTAATAAGATCGTCTTCCTTACTGAGCGCAGCGTTCCTCTTGGGAGGCTGAATCAACTCAAAGGTGCTAAAGTATACAGGGCTGCAACCCATACTAAAGGACCTCATCACAACCTTTAACCTTGGCGCTTCTCAAGAAAGAATTGACCACCCGCCAAATCAACAAGGATGTGGAAGGCTTCTTAGCCGACCGTACAACCCATAAAAAGTATTCAAGAGAAAGGTTAAAAAGTTATGGGATTATGGGAATGTAGTGGCTGAGCCCTCGCCTACTACTGCATTCGTTGCTACGAATAGACCCAGGGTGTAGCAGTACTCGTAAAGAGACTGGACATCTTTGAGATAGAATGATGCGAACACTGACTTGTTTCTCCAATAGGTTGCATCCATAACACTCTGCAGAGAACGGTTCTGTTTGAAGGCCACTGAAGTAGCCACAGCTCTCACTTCATGTGTCCTTACCTTCAGCAAAGCAAGGTCTTCTTCCTTCAGATGAGAATTTGCTTCTCTAATCAGAAGCCTGATGTAGTAAGAAACTGAGTTCTTAGACATTGGTAGAGAAGGCTTCTTGATAGCACACCATAAGGCTTCTGATTGTCCTCGTAATGGTTTTGACCTTTAGATAGTACTTAAGAGCTCTAACTGGGCAAAGTACTCTCTCCAGTTCGTTCCCCACCATGTTGGACAGGCTTGGGATCTCGAACGACTTAGGCCAAGGACGGGAAGGAAGCTCGTTTTTAGCCAAAAAACCGAGCTGTAAGGAACATGTAGTCGTTTCAGATGTGAAACCTATGTTCCTGCTGAAGGCGTGGATCTCACTTACTCTTTTACCTGTTGCTAAGCACACGAGGAAAAGAGTTTTTTAATGTGAGGTCCTTAAAAGAGGCTGATTGGAGCGGTTCAAATCCTGATGACATTAGGAACCTTAGGACCACGTCTAGATTCCCGCCTGGAGTGGACAACCGACGTTCCTTTGAGGTCTCAAAAGACCTAAGGAGGTCCTGTAGATCTTTGTTGGAGGAAAGATCCAAGCCTCTGTGGCAGAAAACCGCTGCCAACAAACTTCTGTAACCCTTGATCGTAGGAGCTGATAGGGAGCTTACGTTCCTTAGATGTAACAGGAAGTCAGCAATCTGGGTTACATTGGTACTGGCTGAGGAAAACTGCATTGGCCTTGCACCAGCTTCGGAAGACTTCCCATAAAGACTGATAGACTCTGAGAGTGGATGTCGTCCTTGCTCTGGCAATCGCTCTGGCTGCCTCCTTCGAAAAGCCTCTAGCTCTTGAGAGTCTTTCGATAGTCTGAAGGCAGTCAGACGAAGAGCGTGGAGGTTGGGAGTACCTTCTTTACGTGAGGTTGACGCAGAAGGTCCACTCTAGGAGGAAGAGTCCTGGGAACGTCGACCAGCCATTGCAGTACCTCAGTGAAACATTCTCTCGCGGGCCAGAGGGGAGCAACCAAAGTCAGCCGTGTCCCTTTGTGAGAGGCGAACTTCTGAAGTACCCTGTTGACAATCTTGAACGGCGGGAATGCATACAGGTTGAGATGGGACCAATCCAGCAGAAAGGCATCCACGCGAACTGCTGCTGGGTCTGGAATCGGAGAACAATACAAGAGGAGCCTCTTGGTCATCGAGGTAGCGAATAGATCTATGGTTGGCTGATCCCACAGGGCCCAAAGTCTGCTGCAAACATTCTTGTGAAGGGTC
Organism: Palaemon carinicauda; assembly: GCF_036898095.1. Lineage (NCBI taxonomy): Eukaryota > Metazoa > Arthropoda > Malacostraca > Decapoda > Palaemonidae > Palaemon > Palaemon carinicauda. The sequence continues at coordinate 102,071,819 of NC_090730.1, forward strand.
CACTCTGTGGGGAAGACCTGACCCTTCCGGCTGAGGCGATCTGCCATGACATTCATATCGCCCTGAATGAGCCTCGTTACCAGCGTGAGCTTTCGATCTTTTGACCAAATGAGGAGGTCCCTTGCGATCTCGAACAACTTCCTCGAATGAGTCCCTCCCTGCTTGGAGATGTAAGCCAAGGCTGTGGTGTAGTCGGAGTTCACCTCCACCACCTTGTTAAGCTGGAGGGACTTGAAGTTTATCAAGGCCAAATGAACTGCCAACAACTCCTTGCAATAGATGTGAAGTGTCCTTTGCTCCTGATTCCATGTTCCCGAGCATTCCTGTCCGTCCAGTGTCGCACCCCAGCCCGTGTCCGATGCGTCCGAGAAGAGACGGTGGTCGGAGGACTGAACAGCCAATGGTAGACCTTCCTTGAGAAGAATGCTGTTCTTCCACCACGTTAGAGTAGACCTCATCTCTTCGGAAACAGGAACTGAGCCCGTCTCTAGCGTCATGTCCTTTATCCAGTGAGCAGCTAGATGATACTGAAGGGGGCGGAGGTGGAGTCTCCCTAACTCGATGAACAGGGCCAGCGATGAAAGTGTCCCTGTTAGACTCATCCACTGCCTGACTAAGCATCGGTTCCTTCTCAGCATGCTCTGGATGCATTCTAGGGCTTGGAAGATCCTTGGGGCCGACGGACAAGTCCGAAAAGCTCGACTCTGAAGATCCATACCCAAGGAGACAATGGTCTGGGATGGAACGAGCTGAGACTCCTCAAAATTGACCAGGAGGCCCAGTTCCTTGGTCAGATCCATAGTCCATTTGAAAATCTCCAGACAGCGACGACTTGAGGGAGCTCTTAAAAGCCAGTCGTCTGACGGAGCCGGACACAAGATCATGATACTGCTGCACAGTCTGTAAACTGTCAATCATGGGCAAGCGAGGAAGTACAGTGACAACCCGAATCTGTCTAGACTGTCTGGGTCGTACAGACAACTCCTTAACGGGTTGCTGAGGTTGCCCACTGCGTCACAACAAGTCCCTTCTGTTGGTTGTTGAACGTCTTCCCCGTGACACATTGACTCCGTAAACAAAAAATCCTCTAACAAGGACTAAGCTTGGACTGCATGTCATGCAACACAGCTCAAGGTCTATGGGAGCAGGTGTGGTAACAGACGGGATTAGCGGCTGAAGTGTAACCATTACCTTCCCTGTAAGCATGTTATGCTTAAATAAAAGTCCATAAGAGGTTATGCAGCTAAAGGCTCCCTCCAAATGACAGAGTCCTCAAGGGAATATCAGAAGGAGGGAGAAAAGAACTTTCTCATCTACAGGGACCTTATCCTAGAAAAGCTAAGTTCTCTGAGTGAGGGTTCACTGGTGCAAAGCAGCAGACTAGAAGGCAACGTTATGAAACTGCTTGACAGTCTAGTGAGTTGGCAACAACCCAAGATGTGTAGAGAAGCATGCGGTAAGGTATGCAGAGCATGATGTATGCAGAGTATGCTGTATGCAGAGCATGCTGAATGCAGAGCATGCTGTATGCAGAGCATGTTGTATGCAGAGCATGCTGAATGCAGAGCATGCTGAATGCTGAGCATGTAGGAAGTAGAGCCTGCTGTAAGCAGAGCCTGCTGAAAGGAAAGCAGAGCGTGTGCATGGCGTTTAACATTTCTCAGAAATTCCATGACCAGTGCTAGAGTGCTTAATGCATGCTTGCATGGGGTTTAAACCATGGTATGCTGAACAGCAGAGTCAGAACGAGCTGGAACAACAACAGAGGTTTCCTCAACTTGAGGGAAAACCTGAGGTTCAGACTGCATAGGCTGAACAACAGACGGAGCAGAAGGCAGGTGCAAGGGTGAAGGAGGTTGACTCCTAGCAAGAGTTGCACCCAAGGATTGTACCAGCTGAGCGGAGGACGGAGGCGGAGTAGTCCGTTCCTGTTCCTGAGAGATGAGTGGAGCATGAGAAGGTTGAGGCTGCGCAGAACAAGGTAAAGTTCTAGCAAGCTGAGGCTCCTGAGGTGCAAGTGCATGGTGTAGATGAGCTTGCCTAGATGAGGGTTGAACTCGGTGCAGCGCTGGTTGAGCAGACAGACTCACGGAGGGGAGAGGTTGTTGTACCCCAACCGAGAGTTGCACCACTGGAGGAGCAGCAAGGGGAGGAGGAGGAAGAGTGTAACTCTCCTGATCCCAAAGCAAGGGTTGCCTTAAAGAAGGCTGAAGCTGAACAACACTGTGAACAGCAAACTCCGAAAGTGGTTCAACATCGTACGCCTGGCAGATGGAGCTGCGACTGGGTGCAGCGAGTGCAGGCGGGTGCAGCACAGGCTGAACGGGTGCAGGAGGTTGGTGCACCACCGGTGCAGGTGGGTGCAGCATAGGCTGAACGGGTGCAGGAGGTTGGTGCACCACCGGTGCAGGCGGGTGCAGCACAGGCTGAACGGGTGCAGGAGGTTGGTGCACCACCGGTGCAGGCGGGTGCAGCACAGGCTGAACGGGTGCAGGAGGTTGGTGCACCACAGGTGCAGGAGGTGCAACACTCTCAGCACGACACTCACGCATCAAGTCTGAAAGCTGTGCTTGCATGGACTGTAGTAGAGTCCACAACATCATACGCCTGGCAGATGGTACTGTGATCAGGCGGAGCGAGTGTAGGAGGAGGGAGTGTAGGCGGAGGCGGTGGAGCAACACTCTCAGCCCGACACTCACTCATCAAGTCCGAAAACTGTGCTTGCATGGACTGTAGTAGAGTTCACAACATCGTACGCCTGGCAGATGGTGCTGCGACCAGGCGGAGCAGGTGCAGGCTGGGCGAGCACAGGTGCAGCGAGAACAGGTGGAGGGAGTGCAGGCGGTGCAACACTCTCAGCCCGACACTCACGCATCAAGACCGAAAGTTGTGACTGTATGGACTGCAGTAGAGTTAACTTGGGGTCGGCAGACACTAAGTTCTGCTGAGGTAAAGCCTTAACAGCAGAGATCTGTTGTGGCAGAACCTTACTCCTCTAAGTCGGAGTGTAATCAACTGATGACTTAGGAGAGTCAGAGCTAACCCAACGACTGCATTCGGGTTGTGAACTTTAACTTCGTACGTCTGGCATAGGTCTGGACTTAACGTTTAAGAAGTCTTGAGACCTGAGACCAGCGTTACTCTGCCTTTATTTTCTCCCCTAATCTCTTCTGCAGACGAGCAAAATAAGGGCTCAATCGTCTGCGGGTGGGAGTGACGGTCTCGGTAAGACACGCCCACAACCACCGAGAATACTTCTGTGCGCCGATCAAGGCCTGCTGAACCCTTATGCCCTTCGACATTGCTTCTCCCCTGGGCTTGGGAGCTTGCAAGAGGTCCCGGACTGGGAGGACGACTGGCGCGCACAAAAGTACCCTCACGCACTAATCACTTATCACTTTGATTTCTGTTTGCACTTATTTCACTGAACTCGAAACTTAAGTGGTTTGTACCTGAAATACGCAATTCTATCCTTTCTCAAAGTTAGTAATTGCGAAAACAGAATTACAATGTAACAGAAAAAATCTAATGAAAGATAAATCAGTGGTTGGAAAGAGACTAAACACTAGATCACTCTAGAAACGTTTAGTTTCTTCCCCTAAAGAGACTAGGGAGAAGAGCAAAAATCGATAAGAACGTTACTCGTACGCCTGGCAGGCTTGAATGAAACGTTTATCCTCTTTCTCCCTCCGTCTCTATCTCTCTCTCTCTCTCTCTTGACTTAGAACCTGAGAGAAGAGCCCAATCATATATATCGTTAAAACATATTATTGTTAAAGGAAAAAACTGAAAAGTTCCTTTATTAGGATCAAAACCATTAAGTTAAGAAAGAATGAACAAAACGCTAGACACGGTTACTCTTACTGCAACGTGAAACCGTGAACATTCTTTCTCTATCGTAACGATAGAGTGCAAGTTGAACGTTCTGAACGTCAACAACTGCAGAGACAAAACAAAACGTTAGTTCAGCTTTGAAAACAGTACGAGACTGTCAAAGAAAATCTTTCAAACTCTGTGGCGGAAATAGCATAATATGTTAACAGGTAAAACCGAAATGACGGGCTCAAAGTTTATTAACTTCGGTAAAAGACCGCCTACTATTAGGAAGGTCGAATATAAACAAATATAAAAATTAATTTTAATGAGTTTATAATAAAAGGAAGTTAATCGAAGAGGCCTATAAGAGGCGGAGAGATATAAAATAAATCTATAACTTTGTTAAGCAAAATTAAGAAAGAGAGTCTATACTCTCTTAGACACCAACACTTCCGTCTAAGGGAAGGGTCGGCCATTGAAAGGTGAACGAGAGTTCATACTCTCTCGTCACCAAAATTAATCAAATTAATTCCAAAAGCTAACTAAGCTAATATAGAAGTTTTCCAGTAAAGCGACAGCCGAAATCAAAGAGAAATACTTCACCAAAGTCGTGAAAATACTCCAAGAACATAAGCGTATCCCAGAACGTCTTGCCGGAAGCACGACAGAGGAATAATTGAGGAGGTGTCAACAAGAAGTACTTGAGTACCTGGCCACAGGTGGCGCTGGTAAATACACCCCCTTCTAGTATTGTGATAGCTGGCGTATCCCTCCATAGAATTCTGTCGGGCAACGGAGTTGACAGCTACATGATTATCGGGTAAGTTTAATATTGAAAAATATGAACGGGGTAAAATACATAACTGAATGTCAATTCACATTTTTAATTAACTTAAAACATGATAAAACTGTGAGTAAGGGGTATAGATGCTAAACTACAATGAGTATACTGTACATCAATGAGTATACATTCAACTTGCTGTGACAAAGAGTGAGTGAGGGCTGAGGGACCCAAGGTAGACTACATCACTGCCAGACAAATGATAAATTGAATAAATATAATTTAAAGATTATTTAAGTGACTAATAACGAAAATAACAAACGCAAAGGATAGACAAAGATCAAATCTGCGGCCCATACTGTCCTGAATTTTAAAAAAAGAGGGGGAGAGGGTTTTTAAATTTTTCATATCTCCGTTGTTTCTTTATATTTTGCCGTACAACTTGTCACCATGATAGAAAGGATGCCAGCGATGACTCTGGGAGAATGTATTAATTTTCGTTGATTTGAAAAATATTTGTCAAAAAATCAGGTAGACCCCCTAAACCAACACTAACAAACAGAATTTTGAGGATTCCTACATTAAAAATTTAGTGTCATACCAAATTAACTTCAATAGAAAATGGAAATAAGATTACATGAAATATGAGAAAAATATATAAAAGTTATCTTAAATGACAATCTCCTATGAATTATATTGATTAACAATATTACTGAAAGAACATAAACATCAGTATCTACTACAGTAGGCCTATATTGAATAACAGAGTATGGTGGCGAATACAATGAACTTTAACTACATCCAATAGGAAATGACAATAAACTAGCAGAGCTCATTCACTTGAAAATCTGTTATCTTCTGTTGACTGAGAGTTTACATGAACTCAAGTAGACCTTACAGATATCACTATAAGCAGCAGTGTTGTCGTCTCAAACACACTCAGTGTAAGTAAATGCAGCGTTGCTATTGTAGCTGCATAGAATTTTTTGCAAGTGCTTAGTTTTGATATCAAGCAACACTTATTATTTGTGTCTTTTATACAAAATCAATAAAAATCAAGTTTTGATACATATTCAAAACAGTGGGTGGACTAGAACCAATCCAGCCAGCTGCTCACAGACTAGAGAAGTGGCAGGAAAGCGAATGACGGAACAGCCCTCACCAAGAAGGACCGGGTAACCCTATAAAGGGCAAGAGTAAAAGCGGGCAAAATCTGGCATCTCTCTGTGGTCACGCTAACTACTATTACATTTCTTTGTTAAAAAAAAACTATAACATTGCTTTGAATTTTGATAATTAAGCTTTGATGATGAAAGCAAAATTACCATAAATAAAATAGATATAGAATATGATTCTTTTTTATTCATCATATCTTATTGTGCCAATGTTGAACCCACCTACAGGAGGGCTTTGTCGTTTGCTTCTTTGAGTCCAAGCAATGAGGGCCCAGTGGGCACCCTTGTAGGATGTGTTTCATAGTTTGTAGTGTTGCCCTACATAAGCATTCAGGGTTGTTGGCTAATCCCAATTTCTGCCAGAAATTGGGATTAGCCAACAACCCTGAATGCTTATGTAGGGCAACACTACAAACTATGAAACACATCCTACAAGGGTGCCCACTGGGCCCTCATTGCTTGGACTCAAAGAAGCAAACGACAAAGCCCTCCTGTAGGTGGGTTCAACATTGGCACAATAAGATATGATGAATAAAAAAAAATCATATTCTATATCTATTTTATTTATGGTAATTTTGCTTTCATCATCAAAGCTTAATTATCAAAATTCAAAGCAATGTTATAGTTTTTTTTAACAAAGAAATGTAATAGTAGTTAGCGTGACCACAGAGAGATGCCAGATTTTGTTATTTGATTATGTTTTGAGACAAAAAAATTCACAAAACAGCACCAGTGATGAGCAGAGCTCAAGATCCATTTGAGGACTTCACCAGGATTCCTTTGACCTAATGAACAAAGGCTTTCTGCCTTTTTTTTATTTAGACCCCTTCCCTTTGGTTTCTTCACATCTATCTGTCCTGCTTGACTAACTTTAGGATGCTACACCTTCACACATCACTAATAAAAAAAATACTGCAGTCCAGACCCCTGGGTCTAGATATGTAACGCAATAGTGACTACTGTGATAAATTACTATATATAAGTATTTTTCCAAAATGGTCTCTGACTTATGTATCAAACCCAGAAATATCAAGAAACAGAATATCAGCATCCTCACTTCATTGTGAATAGAATAAAAGACCTCTGGTACAGTACTAGGAAGAGTGATATGGTATTTTGTAATTTCAATAAAACAGAGGAAATATGAGACAGCTGTTGCATTCAAGATTTCAAACAGAATTCTATAACTATGTTCTCCAAAGGCAGCATTTATGACATAACTTTGACTTTACAATGATTCATCTCTAATGTAATATACATTTAACCCTTTCACTACGAGTCAAAAGATCCGCCCTCTAGCTACATACAGTACATGATTTGTCACCATCGGATATACATGGACACTTAGTGTACTCAATAATACTGTAACCTACATTTCCATGGTTAATTGTTTTACTGCTGATTACAGAATAAATCTTCCAAAAGTTTGCTTTATTTTCTATTCTATTTCACTCCTAACACCCACATTATTTCCATTTATTTTAAAGTGAATATACAATAGAATAATTTTTCATAAAGTTGTTTTATATCAATTTCTCTAAATAATGGTAAAGCAAGGTGATTTTATGTGAAAAAAAAAAAACTTTATATTTACTTTAGTGACAACGTTATTGTGATAATTCCACGATAAATAGCCATTCAAAGATATACTGTAATCCTGCTCGTCAGTAATAATGGACTTTATGTTATAAAAGAATGCAATAGAAAACTCCATTTATTTCCTTTGACACAGGAAGTATTTTATAATGAATAATTACAAGGTATAGGATAAACGAAAAATATTTGAGAGAGAGAGAGAGAGAGAGAGAGAGAGAGAGAGAGAGAGAGAGAGAGAGAGAGAGAGAGAGAGAGAGAGAGAGAGAGAGAGAGATATATTTAGTTCATTTGACAAAAGGTTAATTTGTTCTCCTATCATTCCACACTACGAACTGGATAATTCCGGTTTAGGTTATTTCACAGGCTTGGAAATAGGGAATGCACAAATAAGAACAGGACAAATACTGCATAGAATGTTAATAAAGGGAAATAATGAGAAGGCTAAGTTTTGCTCATGAAAACAATGAACAATACTAATATGAAATGAAGTACAGTATGTATATCAGACATGAAAATGATATTATTTAGTAGAAATATTTGAGAAAAAAGGAATAAAATAAGAAAAACAAATCTCATCATGTGTCATCGACTTTGCAGCTTTCAGGGTAAAAAATGTGATAAGTGATAATATATTCAGGAAATTGTGAAAGGCTAAATAATTAAATAGGAAATCTGAATCTATTAAAAAATAAGGGAAAAATCTATAAGGATTGATATAACTTTAGGTAATTATTTATATTGAGATAATTTGCTATGATTTCAGATACAAGACTATGACGGAATTCGACTAAACTGAGTTTTCAACAACTTTCATTCTGAAGTTTTGCTGACGTGGGTGGGAGGAAGAGGGGGAGAACTGATTACAGAAAGCTTTCTGTGTGATTTGAACATGTATGCCAACATGGAAGGTACAGCAGCTCTTTGATTGGTACCCGAGGCCATTTCTGCATGTGTATGCATCCTCAACAAACAAACAGAACAAAAACATGCTAAAAAGTAAAAGAAAAAGCAATGTTATTAACGTATCCTGCTAATACCAAGGGAGCTAGAAAGAATGTCCATTCTCCCCAAAGGCTGAAATCAAAGTGAGTTGTCAGTGAGCAAGTGGGGGGGGGGGGGGAAGTTGCTTCCACGTTACTGGGCCAGCAACTACCAGCCAGTTGTTTGACACCTCGTTAAATCTTTTAATTGCTGTAATCAAGATTATGCTGTTATCATTCTCCTATGCAAGGGACGAGGGTTTGCATATGTGTGGGTAATTAATATTAATAAAGTACATCAGCACTGGCAAACCAAAAACAAAAAATGTTTTAACTAACACTATGCAAGACTATGACGATGCCCTTCCAACTAAAGCTTCAAATGGAAAAAGCCATGAGAGTGGGGTTATACAGTATAACACTGAATGATATCCAAGGTAGAAGAGTCGGTCACACCCAACGGTATGGAAGACCTATTTTAATGAGATACGCTAGATTGTACTTTATATGATGTTCCTTGTAAAATCCCTAATATTGTACAGAAATCCATAGATTCTGGTTAAGAAGTTCATATGATTGGTCTCAAATTTGGTGCTGCTCTTTACCATGTAAATCATGAGAGAACATTGTTTGAAAACTCAAATGCTTACAATTTACCAGTTTTTTGTATTCTGGTCATTAGTTCATATTATTCCTGATTTTAACACTGCTTTTGATAGTGTAAATCATTAAAGCATTCTTTTCATTCTCTAACAGACGAAAGAATTTTTCCATTATTGCCTACTATAGTATTATTATTGAAATTTTAACTAATAGATTGCAAAGTGTAGTTACTGATGGGCACCATAGTGACTACAGAAATGTAATACTGTACTGTCTTTGGTGTTCCCCAAAGTAGTGCTCACTATTACATTTTTATCACATTCATAATATTACCTTTTATATCACATTCATAATATTACCTTTTATATCACATTCATAAGTAGTTTGGCTTTGAAATCAAAATGGTTATTTATGCAATGATGCTAATACAGTATCTCTGCACCAATACCATCTCCTGAGTCTAAACCAAAGATTGCCCAATATCTTAACAGAGATCTCCCCAATATTAGAGCATGATGAATGCTCTGGGGATAAAGCTAAAACCTAACGACATTCAAAGGATGATTGTCACTAGGTCTAAGACACTGGATCCTCCCAACTATTTCTATAGCTACTGTTTCTTGAATTCCAAGTAGATCATTTAAAATTGTAGTTATTCTTGACTCAACTTCCTTTTCGAGAAACAAATCCAAGCAACCTTTTTCTTTGCTGCCCAAAAAAATTACATACAATACTGGAAGTGAGGAAATCTTTCAACATTTTGGGGGGATGTGATGATCTTAAAGATAGATTTTAATTCTGCTATTCTGCCACTATTTGGCTACTCTACCTGGTCTTTAACAGCTAACTCTAACTTAAATATTGTACTAAAACAAATTGTTCATTGAATTCCTTATTGTCAATTTGAATACTGTAATTATAATACTGACCATCCTTAACCTTCAGAGATTAACAGTTAATTTTAACTGTATCTCAAAGCTTTTGCTGCAAACAAATTGTGGAATGATGTTCCTGATCAATTAGTGGAAAAAGTGAAACTTAAATAAGTTCAAAATTGGTGAGAAAACTTTTTCTTTTAATGACAAGGTTGAACTGCTGTGTCATGCTTTAAAGTTTATATTACATATCTACTTAACATTGCTATTTATCTTTTTTATCCGTATATTTACTTGTTTGTTCTTTGCTTTGTTTCTTTTATGTACCGAGCTACTTGAATATTGAGAGAGAGAGAGAGAGAGAGAGAGAGAGAGAGAGAGAGAGAGAGAGAGAGAGAGAGAGAGAGAGAGAGAGAGGAGAGAGAGAGAGAGAGAGAGAGGAGAGAGGAGAGAGAGAGAGAGAGAGAGAGAGAGAGAGAAGAGAGAGAGAGAGAGGAGAGAGAGAGAGAGAGAGAGAGAGAGAGAGAGAGAGAGAGAGAGAATTTTAATTTACCTCAACAAACAATTTTGCAGATGCACATTCAAGGTACATTTCTGAGCAAATGCTTTCGAACAATTTGCACACTTGAAAGGTTTCTCCCCAGTATGTGAACGCATATGAACTTTCAAATAATGGGCAAACAAAAAAGCTTTATTGCATACACTACACACATGTTGCTTTTTTCCAGTATGAATTTTCTTGTGAGTGTTTAAACTACTCCTTTGAGAGAAATATTTTCCACACTGTTCACATTTAAATGGTTTTTCTTTAGTATGGCTTCTCATATGAGCTGTACGGTAACTTGCATAAGCAAATGATTTCTCACATATAAGACACTTATACTGAGTCTCTCCCATATGCCTATTTATATGATATTTAAGAGTTCTTTTATCACCTAAAGCTTTGCCACATATGTTACAAATAAAATCTTTACTTTTTCTGTGCTTTTGCATATGACCAGCCAAATTGCCTCTGTCCCTAAATGGTTTGTCACAAATCTGACAATTGAATGGCTTTTTTATGGGTTCATTTGTATGCTTTCGCGTGTGTGTCTTGAATTTTGCCCAAACAGGAAATCCCTCACCACAAAATTCACAAAGATATTTTATTTCTCCCGTGTGAGTTAACATGTGTCTCTTAAGAGTTTTTAGTTCTAATACAGATATACCGCAGATATGACAAGTTGGTTTGCCAGACAGATGTATTTTCACATGATTTTTTGCATAACCCCTACCCTTAAATTCTGAATTACAAATACTACAAATGAATGGTGGCTTGTTGTGCTCCTTTTTATGCATTTCATGATCAAACACATTTTCAAAGGATTTTCCACAATATTTACATATACATGTTTTCTTTAATGAAGTATATTCTAAAAATATGTTCTTATGGACATCTCCCAGGTGCCTGAATAATGTACCTCTTCTACTATATGATTTTTCACATATCTCACATCTAAAGATTTTCAAAGTTGATTGCCTTGTAGCTGGTACCTTGCCACTATGTCCACTAGTCATGTGTTCCATAAGGCAGATTTGCTTTTTAAAAACTGCTTCACATTTCCCACATTTATAAAGCTTCTTAGGGTGTGGTTTTTTTATATGCTTTTCATATGTACTTTTTACCATAAATCCCATTCCACAGACATTACAATGGAAAAGTAAAAGTTCTGAGTGGCATTCTCGCAAATGCGTACTTAATCTGCCTGTATAACGCATTCTACAAAGAGAACACTTGTAACCTTTGTTACCAGTTTTTGCTTTTCCTTTTACAAATTTTGAGCAGGAATCATCCTTTTGAATAACCATACTCGTTTCAGAGGCTATCTCTTCAAGCGAAATATTTTCTATTTCCTCATCACTAATCTCAACTTTGATTTCATATTCTTCTAAAATTGTTTCCTCTTCAGCATCTTCCTCAAGAGTAGAACCAATTGGAATCATAACATTATTTTCCTCTCTCAAAGCATAAGTGTCTAACTCCGAAACAAGGGTAGCATTTCCATTACTACCTGAATTAGGAATAACATGATCACAGGTTGCACTTTCTTTCTCCAAAGGGACAAGAGCATTTTCAGATTCCGCCATAAGAGAAACATCACCATCAACTGTAGAATTATTTTCTCTCTCTAAAGCATAACTAACACTATTTTCTGCCTCCATAGTAAGGGCAATGTGATGCTGACCACTCTCTGAATGGATGATGTCCCCATCACAGGCAGTTCCAAAAACTGCAGTTAAACATTCCATAGTTTACACAATATAAAAACCAACAAAATTATTATTAATTATAAATACAATTATTAGAACTACTGTACAAACAAGAACAACTTAATAAAAAAAGGCCTCAAATAATACTTCAAAGATATTTTTCAGTGTTACGAAGCCAATATTTGAAAATTTTCAGAATAGATAACGAACAAAACCCATAAGTTTTATTGCATAATCATATCAATTACAGATATACTGTACATTAAAACACCCCAAAATGAAATTTATATCTTTGACTCATCATTTCTGTATACTGTACATCATTAGGAAAACCATGTGCATAAATGTAACTTCTGATATAGGCATAAACCTTAAGGTTTATCAGAATACTCAGTATGTTTCATCATTACCCAGAATTTAATGGAAAGACCATAGACAAAACTCTCGAACCAGTTCTAATCAACAAACCTGTCCTTCGTCAATATTTCTACATCATGCAACTTTAGCTTTAGGAGAATAACATGAAAAGCATTTACTATAATGAAGATAACCAAATTTTTTTGTACTATAAATGATAGAAAAAAAAATAGCTAAATATACCATAAAAGGACACAATACATGTATTACCTTTGACTCAGTTTCATTTAGACAGTATGCTTTTCTTAGGTTTTGTAGAAGTTCACTGAATGTTACATCAATTCAATATGATTACTCAGTAATACCATTATATAGTAAATCAACTGGCCTGATAAACACAGACATACTGTATATTAATTCAGTTAAGACACAAACCAGTTCAACATAACTGCTGATCAATAAGAGAGGTATAACAATGAATGAATATTATTCCCATCTCTACCTTAAAATGATTGCCATACTGTATTACATATCACGGTGTGGTGATGCTTGCACTGAACTTCACATACAACCTGTAGGATATAAAAATAAACTAGCACAGCTCAATGTATTAAACATAAATTAATGACAATTAACTAATGATTATGAAAAAAAATAAAATAAAACTTTAAAGGTGTATCATGTTCTAATAACACAAAAGGATATAAAAAAGAACCTTTCCCCACCAACTTCTCATCCCCTTACCTCTTCTATATTTCATATTTAGGAAAAAAAAAATGACAATTTGTCCTAAATTGTATTTTTCCTAGCTATACAAACCCATAATCATTTAATATAGGAATTCCTTTCAGCTGAGCTGAAGCGAATTCCTATATTAAATGATTACGAGGTTTGTATATCGCGTTGGAACAAAACTCAATTTCATAGTCATGAGCATCTGAGACATCAATTACAATCGATACATAGTACCAACTCGCATCCATACACTTTCAAAAGCCACTTTTTATTATAGGCAATTCTATGAAATTAATTTCAATAATATCTTCTCCAATGCATTTTTCAATTTCTAAAGATATAAACAAGGAAAAGTAAGTGTGGAACTTTTGTTCAGGAAACAATCAAGAACGATATTAAGAAAATACTATATATATGTGGCATCACTACTTGGGAAATAAAAAATCTAGCGATAGAAATGAAAGAAATGCAACCTGGGAGATGTTGAGACAGTGGTATAGAAGAAAATATGAGAAAAATCTTAATACTTGCGATGAGGAAAAGGTGTTGGAGGAAAATGATGAGTCACTAGTTGGGAGTAAAATAGTATTGAAATACTTATTGTCCCAATGGCTGCTTACTAATATTTATGAATATACTGTAAGGGAGACGAATCAGAAAAAATTGACAAATTTGGAGGTAATTTGTATTTTTCCTAACAATAGAAACCTTAGCTAGGGGGATTACTTTCGGCAAAGCTGAAAAGAGGAGTCATTAAAACTCTAGCAGGGGTTAAGTACCCATCCCTCTAGTTTGTGGGGGGGGGGGTGTTAGCCTACTAGCCCTCCCACTCACACACCTGTAATTGCGCTTACTTTACTTGGAGATAGAACTTCAAGGGGGACAAGGTTGGTGGGCAATTATGTATAAATAGCTAAGGTTTGTATCATTTGGAAAGATAAAAATTACCCCTGAATTTATCATTTGTTCTGTGACTAGAATACAAACCAACGCTATTTATGGGAGTGACTCACCCATTAGGAGGGTGGACGTCCCTGCCAATCTGGCTTTTTGGCCTTACCCGGGGTACTCCCTATTGTGTAAATAAGGAGACCCTAACACCTTAATAAACCTGCTAAGCATGGTCAACGGCCAACCCAAGTTATGTGTGGTGATAAACTAGCAGTGTGACTGTCCAGGTAAACGTTATCCCGTGTCTTGTAGGAAATAACTGAAGAAACAGAGAAATTTTCCATACTACCTCGCCAGGGTATGGGGATGCAACAGTATTGGAACAATACTACGTTACACAAAGGAGTGATGGTTTACCTGCAAAGGTTTGAAGATGCTGATTTCTCTAAGAGAGGGGAGGATGAAGAAAGGAAAAGAGCCAGAGATTCCTTTCCATTCTTTCAGACTAAAACCCGGGTAACCAATGCCCTCAACCTTTTGCTACGTTCCCAATAAGGAGCTCAAAATACTAAACCAGTTGTTGTGCAGCCACCACAGGACCGATAGAGAACGTATTGAGGTTCCCGTGGGTCACGTCTAGCCTCAGTGCAACGTCTACACAATAATCTAGTGAGAGATTTTCTGGTGGCTCTTTGAAAGACAGTTAATTCTGAAGACCACCACGGGACTGGTCGTCTTTTGAATAATCCTGTGGTTTTGGGAATCAAATTAACTCCTGCTTTATGGAAAGTTCCATTCAGTAGGTCTATGGCATCATCAATACTTTCAAACTGTTCTGCACACCCCTCAATTTCACTTAGCTCACGAAATATAACCCAGTCTAACTTGTCAAGATTCCATCGTGGCGATCTTTGTAAAGGTGGACCATTGCTGGCGTTTATAATAATTGGTGCATGATAACTAGTATGCCAATCATCTAATGTCCTCCAATCAAAATCAAGAAGGCAGTTAGAGTTTGCAATTGAAAGATCAATGCATGACAAAGTACCTGTCTAAACATGGAAGTATGTGGACTCTCCTGTATTAAGGAGTCTGACATATTGGCCCCGGTGTTTGGTAAAACATCACCCCACAATGGATGTCTACCATTCAAATCTCCAAGTAAAAGAAAAGGTTGAGGGAGCTGTTGAATCACCTCTACTAAATTATCATAAGATATCTTATCATTTGGAGGCAAATACAGAGTAGATTGTATATTTTCTCCCTATATCAATCTGTACAACCACTGCCTACATAGGTGTACGAATAGATAAGGGTATTTGTGGAACATTTCGACAAACATATAAGAGGTTTTCGCCATGGCTCCCTACTCAGTGATCATACAGTGTCATATAGGTAACATATTCCTGAGGTCAAGGAATATTAGCATTAAGCTTGCTCTCTTGTAGACATACAATTATGGGGGAATGCTCATGAATTAAGAGCTTAAGTTATTCATATTTGGTCCTTAAACCCTGACAATGCCATTGCAAAATGGAGGAGAAAACTATGTATTATTTTCTGGAAGACATCTTGGATGAGGTCTTCCCATTGACAATTTTTGATTTGACAATATTTTCTGTTGGCTTCCTAAGTGTGAGTTTTGATAAGTTAGGTTTTATATTAGCCTTTTCAGTGTTCTTTTTACCTAATTCTTGTGGGGGATGATGGACCTCAACTTGAATTTTTTTTTAATGATTCAAGAAGTTTTCCTGTTGATCTGAAATATCAACAGGCAGAACATCATATTTATTTGATGTCATAACTTTAGTGTTTTTAATGGATGGGGGTGAGAGAGATGGAGGTATCTCTCTTTTCCTATTGACAGGTGGTGATTTGTCAGGTTTTGGTGTTTTCCTCACTACAGGTGCACCTGATAACTCTGTTTTATGTGAAATCTCCATCAAAGCAGGCAAATATATAGCCTGGGATAGGTTAGTATTGTCCTTTGTAGTGGGGGACAAAGATTTAATAGAGGTGAGCAAAGCCGTATGTGATATTCTTGCCTTATCCTGCAGAATTTTATCAGAAGATGGCGAATTTCTTTTCTAGGGAATACAGGCAGTAATAGGTGGGTTGGACGTCGCCTGCCTTATTTTTCCTCATGATTTCAATACCTTTGCATAGCATGTTGATTTACTCAATAGTCTCTTGGCATGCCCCACACTTATGTGTTCAATACTGGATTTATTAAGAGCAGCCTCTTCTAACTTATATTGTTGGCAGCTACTATCAGTAGATTTATGATTCAAATTGCAGTTTATACAATTGGCCTCTACTGTACATTCTCCATGGTAAACATTGGAGCAAGTACTACACATTTTATCATTCTTGCAAACTTTAGATGGGTGCCCATATCTAAAACAATTAAAACATTGCAGCAGCTTCTGCTTAAAAGTTCGAACATTAATCCGTTCATTTTCTATGTAAATGTGGAAAGGCACATCAGCATCCTGGAAAGTAAGAATAATCATTGACGCTCCAGGGACTTTATGTACTTTCCACACAGTTGAAGGACACATGGCCAATATCTCCTCTTCTGTAAACTCAAATAAGTCTCTATTAAAAACTACTCCCCTTCCATAGCTGAAGTTTGGATGGGGTTTCAAATCCAGCTTTTTGTCATCATTCTTTGTATTTGAATTGCAAAGTATAACAGATTGTGTTTCTGATTTGGCACTTATGAGGAAACTGTTCTTTCCAAACCGAGATATTTCTCCTAGTGCGATGGTACCTACTTTCTTTTGAAGAAATTTATATATCTTGAAATAATTTCCTGTACTCCCTATTGACTGAGCAATAAGCCACTTTGATAGTTTTGGCTTTCTCTGGGAGGGTACAACTACCTCTATACCTTTATCAATCCAATCTGTAGGTTTGTATATATCTAGATCGTTAGGTACCCCATCGCAAAGAGCACCCTTGATATTCAAATTACTGATTTTAATATTCATAATATTACTGATTGCATTGAATGCTTCATCATGGTTATCAAATTATATCTATGAATCCTATTTGTCACCTTCAAGCCTCATTCTAATTTCTTTGATATGACCATACATTGAAATGATTTATACAACACATCATAATTGGTTTCTATGAGAATTTGAGTGACATGAAGGATTCGCAAATTCTCCATGTCACCCAAATTACTGTTTTAGAGCATTAGTAGAATGGTCCTTTAAAGTTTCCAGGTCGTCAACCGAGGGATTAGTTTTTAAAGAAGAAGCAAGCAAGGTTATCCACCTCTTATCTGAGGATGTCAGTCATCCTATCGCATGTGGCCCAACACGAGAAGAGGCTTCAGCGAGGACCAGTCCTCTATTAGAGAAGGAATGCCTCTCTTTAGGTGGGCGTACACTGGTCAGTGGGGGTAGTTAGCCCCTCCCACAGACGATTCCAATACCTGACGTCACCCATTACCCGCAGATATGGGCGACTTAAAACCGGATCACTGGAGCCCGAGTCTTAACAGACTAAGTTTGCACCTAATGGGGTCTGCCAGAGAGTGATTGCGTCTAAATTTGTACACATTGAGATGGTATGCCATCCATCCCATCTTGTGCCAAATCCATAGAAACAGTCAAAACCAAAGTCATTCAAGCCAAAGTGATCAACAAGTTCATGCCCAAGAGGAAGAGATGGGAGAGTAAAAGAAGTAAACAAAAGAAAGGAGAGAAAGTGCTGACTAATTTAGTTGGATCAACAATTGGGCACTAAAGTCCAGTGGGAAAGCAGTTTCCATCGATCATTAAAGCCCAGCTGCTAATCCCTAAGCCCCCATCCTCATCAAGGCTTCAGCATCTGGGAGGGGAGAGAGGAAGAACGGTCCTTCCGCAGGGTCTACACAACCGACACTGAGGATTTAGGGGCCGTATAAGCAGATTCCCTTCTATATGTTGGGAGTTTAGGAATCCTGAAATCCTGAAACTTGCCCCCTCCCTCCTTTCCCAGCAGCTCCGACATTACGTGTTTGCGAGGAGGGGAGTGGGGCGACGGAGAATGATCGTAACTCCCCCTACCTTTTTTGGAGGCAACAACCACCACTTTTGGTGGTTGCAGTTGTAGATCCTCTCTTGTAAGAGGATGTGGTGGTTGCTCAAGTGTTGGGGAGCAGCGAGGAACCTCCTGTTCACAACGCGAAGATTGATGGCTGGAAGAACGATAAGAGGGAGTGTGTTCCTGCGTTGGAAAGCGATATGGTGGTAACGCGGGATCAATAGAGAGGTAGGTCGGTTTGACAAAATCGCTGGGGAAGCTACTCACGCGTTGCTAGGAGTGAAGGCTGACCGATGAGCAACGAATCGCGTTGGAGAGGCTCACGAACAGGTGAACAAACGCATTCCACTGGAGAGCGACACGATGGTTTGAGAACACTCTGGTGTATGGACGAACACTGGTTCGTTGGATGATCGATGCTCGTTTCTCAGGACGGCAAAGGTTTACGCGACTCGTGAGGTCGATGAGGTGAATTCCGTCAGATGGGCAATCGCTGACAAGCAGGTGAATAATGATCAGCAGGTGTCCGTTGCCGAGCAGGCAAATGACGACCAGCAGGCGATCGCTGATGAGCAGGGGAACGCTGACAGGCAGGCAAACACTGACCAAGTGAACGCTAACGGCCAGGTAAACGCTGTCGAGCAGGCAATTGTAAACAACCAGGCGATTTCCGATATGGAAGCGATTCCCGCGTTGTCAGCGATTCTTACATAGTGGTCGTATGAAGAGAAGTCGAATGCGTAGGTGATTCACGAGCAACTGATCGCTTAGGTGGAGCATGGGATATCATTCGTTGTCAATGGTCAGGCGATTCCCTCGTTGGAAGTGACGTAAGCAATTCACGAGTAACCACACGGTTAGGTGGTACACGAGAAATCACTCGATGACTATGGTCAGGCGATTCACGAGCTAGAGGTGTTGGTGTAGAAGTAGCTCAATGCTGAAGGTCAGGCAATTCAAGCGTTGGAAGCGATGGAGAAGACGATTCACGAGTAACCAACCGCTTAGATGGTACAGAAGACATCACTCGATGACAATGGTCAGGCAATTCACGCATTAGACGCATTTCACAAGTAAGATGACAATGGTCAAGCGATTTATGAGGTGAATGGGTAGGCGATTCACGGCTCTGCTGGACGATGGTGAGGCTGTCGAGCAGGAGAACGTTGGGCAAGAGCCTGGTGAGACGTTGTTTGATCAGACGAGATCGGAGACGGAGGAAAAATTCGAACAGTTTCTTCCGAAGAAGAAGACCGAGGAGGAGTGCATGTGAATAGACGTCTCTTGGCCAATGGGGCAGGAACACCCTGAAGGCAAAGGAGAGGGAAGACAGACAAGGCGAGGTCGTCTGCCGCCGACACGGCGATGTAGGAGCGTAAGATCAGCAGGCTAACCTACAGCAGGCCTCCGAAGAGAAGTCTCTATGTGAGACCCTTTACTCGAAAGGGAAACATTTGTCAGAGATACTTGCCTCGGGCTTTGCTCTACCCCCAAGGATGTTCATCAGGGGAAAGAGCGAAGACCTCGGTGGCGGAAGATGAAGAAGCAGACGCAGCCGTAGGAGCAGCTAGCAAGGCAGCAGAATAGCTCTCCGATACCAAAACGTCGACAATGGATAAGGGGTCGTCATCTGAAGCTGACGTGTGCTATAGGTCAGCATCCTGGTGCAAAAACTGCAGCAACACCTCCTCGGGACCGTACTTTATCCGAGTCCCCCTGCTCACTGTGCGCCGGTACGTTTTTTTTGTCGGGGATGGAAATCCTCAAGGGCCAGAAAGGATGTCCTCATTCCTAGAATGTTTACGTGGCATTGCCTTTCGGATTCGGACCAGAGCCCGGATGCCGTCAGTGAAGAGCAACAAATCCAGGAGAGGAGACAAGATTTTTATCCCTCTGAATAGGTTGGCATCCAGCATCCACCAACTTGGGTCTCTCTTCTGCTCGGGACCCACTTGTATCAATGTACTTAGTGGGTTTCTGTGCTGAGACCAGGTCTTCAGCTGCCACTGTAGTGACCGAATGTGGAGAAGGCCGTGAGGATCCCAATTCTCTAGAGAAGTTAGGTGTTCTGGCAGGTCTTTTATTGATGTGCTGGCAACTTGTCTAGCAAGGAAGCTCTGGGCTACCTCTTTCAGTCTCTTCGCTCTGTCCTTGGACGGGAATATTTTGCCTACTGTGGTTTTGATTCTCATTTCTAGGTATGCTATATTCTAGATCGGGTGGAGCTGAGACTTCTCGCGATTTATCAGAATCCCCAGATCCGGAAAAAAAGGCAAGGAGTTTTCCTCTATAGGGGAGAAGGTTCCCCTCTAGTCTGCAATAATCAGCCAGTCGTCTAGATAACGAAGGAGACGAATACCGTTCTTGTGCGACCAGGTGGACGCTAGATTGAAAACTCTCATGAACACCTGAGGTGCTGTGGCCAGGCCGGAGCACAGCACCTTGAACTGGTATGTCTGTTCTTACATGTTAAGCGTAGGTACTTCCTTGATGATGGGTATATTAGGATCTGGAAGTAGGGGTCTTGCCTTTCGGGTCAAACGAGATCAGGAAGTCGTTCGGTCTGACAGCCGGTAAGACCGTTTGAGCCGTCTCCATTTTCAACGGAGTCTGCAGAACAAAGTTGTTCAAGGCCGAGATCGATAACGGGTCTTTAGCCTTCATAGGCCTTTTGTACAAGAAATAAGCAACTGTAGAAGCCTGGGGGACACTCCCGGGACATCTGAAGAATCTGCCTTTACCATTAAAATAACGGGCAATCTAGATTGCATGCAACCCTCCATCAGGTAAAGGAACTCGCCTACCCACTTCACTAGTGCTCGGTAAATGGGTGCACAACACTACACAAGATTTCCTTGCGAAACTAGAGTCTCTTCATGCCAAAGTAGGATGGACCAGATTATATTTGTACAACCTGCCTCCCACAGCAGCCTGCTTTGGAATCGTTATGCACTCATACAGGAGCCATTTGTTCCTAAAAGGCTATCAAGGCTGTGGGAGACGGGCTGTACCACAACTTTACCGGTAAGGAAAATGGGAAGAGCTCTGGACTACCAGGTCAACCAACTACCATGTAGGTGGTCAGGAATACCCAGAAATTGTGACTGTTGTTCTAACCCCCTAAGGTCTACCAAGTGGAATAAGAGACCTTGACTCTCAAGCGAAAGTTAATTCTCTTCGAGGCCAAGAGATTGCGAAGCAAGTACCATCTCAATTTGATGTCAAGACGTCCAACCAGTTGCACACACCTGCTATGAAGGGAGGCAGAGAATCCCATCTTCCAACTGCCTCCAAATTCAGTGGGAGTTGGATAAGTATGTTTACAGATAGGTAAACCAGGGTAGCCAGTACTTCCTAGAGGAAGATGTTATTACAGCAAATCTCCTTAGAAATCGCTGATAGGCAAGAAACAAGTCAGTAACAACCAATCCCATACAACTACTTCTAAAGGGATTTTGACGTAGGAAAAATCTATTTCTGGGCAAAGGACCTGTGCCGCCCAGTGAATAAGCTCCATTTAGCACTTATTCTTAGGTAATTTACTGCTAAATATACCAGAGAAAAAATGTAAAGGAGTGCTGGGTTAACTAGCTCGCTCACCTATTGGTGTCGGTATAAAATTGGGCGTATAATCCAGAGGTCCCGCACTATTTAGATTCATCCACGACAGAAACCCCAATAGAGGAGAGCCGTTCAACCACACTCGGTACTACTAACAATGCATCCGTTCAGAACCCAACTCCTTAGCACCCAAAGTTTGGGGACTCCAAGGGAGAGGAGCTGGGAGGGTTCACTGGGCGGCACAGGTCCTTCGCCCAGAAATAGATTTTTCCTACGTCAAAATCCCTTTTCTGGGCTCGAACCCGTGCCGCCCAGTGAATCTATACAAGAGAAAATGTCACCAAACTTGCAAAATAAAGGAAAAAACATAAGCGTAAGGGAAATACAGGATGCTTTTAATCAGAGATGAGTACCAAAAAACAATTATAAGGGTATCTTAAATATGAACATAAATCCAATAAGGTAGGTATAATAATGCCGTGAGTGATAATATATACAGATACTCAGGAGTATAAAATTTACAAATATAATAACAGTATTCAGGTGCGAGACCAACGAATACAATAGGGTATAAATGAGGCAGGTAAGAGGGAGAGATAAAGAGTCAAGGCATTAACCTGTGAGTTACTTGGGAGTAACTACGCTCCCTGCGGCTACTGTAGAAAATTTTAGGGCTTCCAAATGTTTAAGGTACAGTAGTGTTTCTTGAACACTGACGGTGATTTCCACCCTGTATACCTGGAAAGGTCTGTAAAATTCATGTGGTGAAAGAAGTTCACCGAGGTAGCAACCGCCCTGATATCATGTGCAAGAGGAAAAGAGTCAGGGTTAGCTTGTTTAATAAAATACAAGATTTGTTGCCTGATCCCTTTAATAGTAATGGTACCGCCTTGTTCTCTAACGAATAGAGGCCCCGAGGAGTTAGAGGAGGTCCGGGATAAATAAGACCTAAGAGTAGTAACAGGGCACAGAGACGGATCTTGCGTGAGGGGAACAATTTTCCAGGAAGACCATCTGTTTTGAGGGTCTTCGTTCTTAGCCAAAAAGAATTTGTTAGGAGAAAGAAGGACCTCTCCCGAAGGCAGGAAGTCAATATGACCCGGGTCTCTCGACAAGGCTGCCAATTCAGAAATTCTTGCAGCCAAGCTCACCAGGAAAAGTGTTTTCCTGAGAAGGGGAATGTAATCACAAGAACTGTTAATGGTATCAGAAGCCAATCTGAGTACGTCATTAAGGAACCAGGTCACCGGAGTAGGACGAGTAACCGGTTTCAGTCTGGCACAAGCTTTCGGAATTGAAGCTAACAAAGAGTCGGTTAAGTCTATGTTAAAACCCACTAGGAAGATCTTTTTCAGAGCCGATTTAATAGTGGTGATAGTATTGGCTGCCAGACCTGATTCTAATAAAGATCTAAAGAAAGTGACTGTAAGGTTCAAGTTCATACAGTTCACGTCTGAGTCTATTAAAAATTTTGCCAACTTTTTAACTGCAGAGTCATACTGGCGGATGGTGGAATCCCGTTTATCCGATTCTAGGAACAAGGTGTTTTGAGGATCAATATTGGCACCATGCATAGCCGCAAACTTCATAAAGTCCATAAAGTTAGGGCGCTCTGAATGTTTGAGAAAGCGTACACAACGCGTGTTTGTACTATCTGAGACAGAACCGGATTGGGTATCGGGTGAGGGTATAGTCTCAACTCTCGCAGGAGAGGATACCAGTTGCTCTTGGGCCAGTTGGGTGCGACCAAGGCTACTTGTCCCTTGAAGGATCTCAGTTTGTCTAGAACTTTCAGCAAAAGATTCACCGGGGGAAAGAGATAAATCTTTTCCCAGGTGTCCCAATTCTGTGACATGGCGTCTGTGGCGTAAGCCTGAGGGTCTAGATTGGGAGCCACATATACTCTCAATTTGTGGTTGGATTCCGTGGCGAAGAGGTCCACTTGGAGACCGGGAACCTGAGAGAGAATCCACCGAAATGACTTTAGATCGAGTGACCATTCCGATTCTAGAGGGGAGGTCCGGGACAGGGCGTCTGCCACTACATTCCGGACTCCCGCCAGGTGGACAGCTGAAAGATGCCAACGGTTCAAGGCTGCTAGGGAGAATATGGCTACTAGAACATGGTTCAGAGGCCCTGACTTTGACCCGCCTCTGTTGAGGCAGCGGACCACCACTTCGCTGTCGAGGACCAGACGAAGGTGTTGTTTCTTGGGAAGAGCAAGACGTTTCAGGGTTAGAAGAACTGCCATGGCCTCTAGCACATTGATGTGAAATTGGCGGAACAAGGGAGTCCAAAGACCTTGAACTTTCTTGAGCTGAGAATAACCGCCCCAACCTGATAAGGATGCGTCCGTGTGAATGATTAATTTCGGAGGCGGAAATCGAAGGGGAACTGACTTTGACAGACTGTTTGCTCTTGTCCAAGGAAGAAGTCTTTCCCGTAGAATGGGAGGAAGGCGGACTTTCCTGTCCCGGAGCTTCCGGTTCGCCCTCGAACGCCAGACACGATTGATATCTTTCAATTTTGCCTTCAGAAGAAGATCCGTCACTGAGGCAAACTGAAGGGACCCCAGAATCCTCTCTTGGAGTCGTCTGGAACTTACTTTGTCTTTGAGAAAGCGTTTGGTGTTCCTTGCAATCTCTAACCTCTTGGGTCTGGGAAGACACAGAGTATGAGATATAAGATCCCATTGCAGGCCGAGCCATTGGAACTTCGATTTTGGAAGAAGACGGGACTTCTTGAAGTTGATCTGGAAGCCTAGAGATTGAAGATAATGGATGACTTTGTGAGTGGCTTTTAGGCAATTTTGGGAGGTGTCTGACCAAATGAGCCAGTCGTCCAGATAGGCTACTACTTGAATCCCTTGATTCCTGAGTTCCTGAACAGCGACTTCTGCTAACTTTGTGAAGATCCTTAGGGCGATGTTGAGCCCGAAAGGCATCACCTTGAAGGAGTAACTTTTGTCCCCTAAGCGAAAGCCTAGGTACGGACGGAAGTGTCTCGCTATCGGGACGTGATAATAGGCGTCTGTAAGATCGATAGAGGTGGTGACGGCCCCACGGGGAAGTAAGGTCCGCACCTGCGAGACGGTAAGCATTCGAAACTTGTCGCATTGAATGGACAAGTTGAGAAGGGATAGGTCTAGAATCACTCTTCTCTTGTCTGAATCCTTCTTCGGGACACTGAACAGCCGACCTTGAAACTTCTGGTGTTTCGTTTCTTGTACGGCGTTCTTTTGTAAAAGATCCTGGACAAATTCGACCAGGTCCGGAGTGGAATGTTGACGAAATTTGTTCGGAGGAGGAGGTCCTTGAATCCAACTCCACCCCAGTCCCTTGGAGATGATACTGAACGCCCAGGGACTGAACCTCCATTTGTTGCGGAAGGCATAGAGCCTCCCCCCTACCTGCTGCACCTCAGTATTGGTTTGAGGAGTTGCCTCCACGTCCGCCTCGGAAGTTCTTTCCTCTGCGATAAGCTCTTCCCCTGCCTTTGTTCTGGTTAGAACCACGGTGGTAGCCTCTACCTCTACCATAACTCTGGGAAGAGCTATGAGCCTCATACGACTGGTTAAAGGCAGGAGAAGTGGCGGAGGCACCAGAAAGCTGGCTCTTAGGAAGCAGAACGGTGACATAGTCGTCCGAAGGAGCCTGAGAGGTGGAAGGCTGTGCCGGGGCAACAGGAGATGGGGGAAGAGGCAGCCGGAAAATGGGCGAACCAGTCTGCTGTTGCCTGAACTGGGTGGAAGTATATAGACGGAGCTTCTTCCTACCCCGGGCTTGGTAATTTGCAGGGTCAGATTTACGTTTAGGAGTCAAACCCCAACGGGCTTTAAGGCTCTGGTTGACTCTAGTGGCCTCCGCCAAGACTTCCTCTACAAGGTCCTCAGGGAAGAGGTTTGAACCCCAACAGGAGGACCGGATCAGCTTATTAGGTTCATGCCTAATAGTCGCCTCTGCCAGGACATGTTTGCGACACTTGCGTTTAGCAGTAGCGAAGTCATACAGGTCGTAGTATAATGACTGCAACGTAGCCTTGTTGAGAGATTTAAAAATACTCTCAGTATCGTAAGTCAAGGCTATCGACTCCGTGGAAGTGGCCAGGTTCAGAGTACGGCCAACGCGTAGGCGAGAATCATACTCCTGTTTAATGAGGGATTCCGGGAGACGGGGAAGCCGCTCACTAAACATTACCGAAGCACAGTCTGCTGCTAGCTTTCCAGAGGTAAATGTGGTATGGACGTTGTCCCAACACTCAATGCCTGAAGGAAGAAGGAGGGAGATTGGATCCACCTCTCGGATGGGAGGCAAGGGCTTCTCCTCCAGAGCGTATTGGAAGGCAAGCTCTGCTACCTTATTGACACATGGAGTCACGGTGTTTTTGTCCATTAGGAACATTGTAAAAGAGCTCTTATAAGGCGTCAACATAGTGTTGGTGCAGCCGATGTCATTCAGGAATCTGGCCCACACAGATTGGGCCTGCTCTTTTGGGAAGATGACTGTCTCCTTGGGGACCTTGTCTAACCGAACCAAAGCTTCCTCGGTAAGCCTGGCATAACCATGAAATGGAAATGCCAGACCAGGAGGAAAGAATTCAAAGTCCTCTAGGGGACGAGTGCCAAGACCCTCCAAAGTTAACATTCCGTCTGAGAACGGGGAATGAAGAGCCATACGCCAAGGGTTGTTTTTGGCAAACTGCGGGAGCTTAGAGGCATCCGGGATGAGAGAGCTTTGGACCCGCTCCGGAGCACCTTGCTCTAATGCCCCAAGTCTCTGACCGATGTTAGAGAACATCGTGTCCATCTTAGACTGTATCTCTGATACAAACTTAGCCTGCATCTCCGACACGATGCGAAGCATGGCTGATTCGGAAAGGCCCGGGCTAGCAGCAGGTGTGGCGGAATGAACTCCCGGGTCGCGAGACTTAGAGGAGGAGCCAGAAGCCTTAGATGACAGGTTTGTATTCTGTTTAGAACCATGAGAAGCCTTATGAGGCTTATGAACTTTAGGTAAGGTTCTAGACTTATTCTTGGGGGGAACCGGGTGTGATCGTTGGGACGAATCACGGTCCCCAGAAAAACCATGGAAGGAAGAGCGATCAGAAGAAGAAGAAAGAGAGGGGCTGAGGATAGGAATCTCAGCGCCAGAAACACCTGCCTCACTTACCACCCTACCTGTATCTGGATCATCCAATAACATGGGTTCCACGTCAAGGTTCATGGAGGCAACATTGTCTTCTAGATCTCCGGGGGCGTCCGACGGATCCTGCTCTGGATCAATAAACCCCGCTATGGTGGCATCAATGTGGGCAATGATGGGAGCTGCAACATGCCTAGCCACAGCGGCTGAAGACTTGGCGTTGGGGTAAATCAGGGAACAGTAGTCCTCGGAGAGGACGTACGGCCGCTTGGACTTCACGTTCCGGGCAAAACCACCAACCCACACTTTCAGTGTGGCCCGAGCCGCAGACTTTTGCTCCGGGGATGCCTGAAATAATATTGGGAATTATAAAAGGGCAGACTCCCAGTGGTCCTTCAAGACCATAGATATCTTACTAAATAGTGTATGTACGCCAAAAAAGGTAAGATAAATAAGAAGGCAACATAGCCAACGGGACTCACCGAGTCAGATCCAAGGGTGGTAACGAGGTCAAAACAGACCACACAGTTATCCGGGTGCCATACCACGACATCCTCCAGCTGCACACCGCAGAGGGCGTGAGACCGACAGACGGTATGGCCGCAGGGCTGATGTAGAACAGCTGCACAGGCTGTCGTCTGACAATGCACCATCTATAAGAAGAATAGTATATGAGAAACTGTAATTCTCTTAAGTAGGGGCGGGTCCGGAGGACCCGGGCCTAACATAAGCCTAACACAAGATTAGGGCTTAACTGTAATATTCTTAAGTAGGGGCGGGTCCGGAGGACCCGGCCTAAACATAAGTCTAGCTTAAGACTAAAGTAAATAGTATATGAGAAACTGTAATTCTCTTAAGTAGGGGCGGGTCCGGAGGACCCGGGCCTAACATAAGCCTAACACAAGATTAGGGCTTAACTGTAATATTCTTAAGTAGGGGCGGGTCCGGAGGACCCGGCCTAAACAAAAGTCTAGCTTAAGACTAAAGTATAGCCATCCATTCCGGTCGAGCCGGGAGTATAAAAAAGGATGCAACAACAAAAATTTAAGACACAGGGTGTCTGATTTCCCGGGGCGAGGCTAAGCCCCGGGCCGGGAAATAAAAGTATCCAAAACCAATTCGTATAGGAACTCCGGGGTAGTGGTCTGTCATATAATCATCATAGGAACTGTTATAAATTAAATAGGGGGGCGGAACTGTAGATAAGAACCGCCAACGGAACCCAGAGGGTTTCATATAACATAAACCAGTGTGATAAGTGAATATAAAATAGGGTGCACCGGGATCCAACTCTGTTGACCGGTGGCCAACCAGACTAGACAGAGCCGAACCCGCCGGGACACCCGGAGGACAAAGTCCATAAACACTGAACTACCCCCTCTACAAGGAGGGAAGGCAACGGTCCCCTAGGGGAGAGGGGGAGAGAAGCCTAGCCACCCACCTAGCGAGAGGGGGAGCATGGGGGAGGATCACGTGATACGGAGCAGCAGGGCTACCAACTGACGATCCCCAACCAGACAGATCAAACGGAGTAATAGCACAATATTCATTATAATAGTAATAGCGTTGATAATATAAAATAAACACATAAAAATTTTTGGGCAAGGCATGCAACATAATAATTAAATCACAAAAGACACACCTGATGGCTTAAAAAATAACATTGCCGCCTAGCACGAAGGTCGGCAGCCATAACGATACGTAAATGATATCGGCCCAAAATTTGAACCACGAGGGTTCTAAACGCTAAATAATGAATATCCATAATAACAAATAAAATTTAATAATAAAAATAATACATATAGTAACACCGCGAGTGAAACTTAAAGCTCTCAAAACAGGAGTACCAACTGTAAATGGAATCAAGCAAGATCGGTATGAACGAAGAGAATACACTCCTATAATTCAAATATTAGACGATCTAGGTTGCTCAAAACACAGCAAAACACAGCTTGGTACTTAACTTAGACGGTGTCTCCAGGGAAACCGACGAAGAAGCCATAATCCAAAGAAAATAAGCGAAAAAACGAGAGCACAACAAAAAAGCGGGTTACACACAAGACGTGCTAAAAGGAGTTGGGTTCTGAACGGATGCATTGTTAGTAGTACCGAGTGAGGTTGAACGGCTCTCCTCTATTGGGGTTTCTGTCGTGGATGAATCTAAATAGTGCGGGACCTCTGGATTATACGCCCAATTTTATACCGACACCAATAGGTGAGCGAGCTAGTTAACCTAGCACTCCTTTACATTTTTTCTCTGGTATATTTAGCAGTAAATTACCTAAGAATAAGTGCTAAATGGAGCTTATTCACTGGGTGGCACGGGTTCGAGCCCAGAAAAAGGTAAGATTGAGACGTATCTTCAATCTATTGTTGTCCAGCAAATGTATACATAAGCCCATCTGCGAACTAGTAACACATACCGGGGAGGAGTAGCCCGAATTATTAGTTGTGTCCGGAACTCGGTAGGAAAACTGATAAATATTCGTAATCAAGGCCTCCTCCTTCCTATGGACGACGATAACTAAGACCTCCAATCGGAAAGTTAGTAAGAAACGACCTGGGATGAAAGCAGACCACATAAACACTATGTCTGGTTACGGGAAGGTAGAAGTTGTGCATAACCTGGTTTTCCACTAAGGAATTAACCATCAACACTCATGATTATTAGAATGTAGTTCTAATTGTCAAATGGTTTATAGTCCTTGCTGGCAGAGCAATCACTTGCTTGTATATGTGCATGCCCGTATGTGGTCACACATGCATAACATTTTGCCTCCAGGTAAACGTTTGACAACGAGTCTGCGCCCGCTCGCGGAAATAATGTATGAGCGACGAATCAAATCATTATTGCCCAAGGAATTCTATCGTCAACTAGTTGTAGCCTTTTAAGATGTGAGCACATGGGCCAACAATACACTACAGATAGTGTATCGATCATACCTGTCGGTTTGCCTGCCCGCCTTGTGGGTAGGGATTTCTAGCGTTCATAAATGTATTGAAAAGCTGACCAAGTTTGTCTAGCCAATTTGTGGGCGGGGCTTGTTGATATTCGTATACGTAATGACAATGTGACAGCATTTGTCTGGCCACCTTATGGGCAGAGCTTGCCATCATTCGTAAACGTAAGCTTCTGCTAATAACCTTGTAAGGGTATGTCTCACAAGCCTGTTGTGCGAGTGCTCCGAAGAGCTCTCCCTTCCGTCGGGCAAAAAAGCCCAAGAAAATAACAAAGTAGGATTATGTTTCACGAAACTCGGCGTCTAACAAGAACTCGTTATGTCCAGGGGATCTCTGACGCATGCGGCTGGCTCATGCAATCAGTAGTAAACCATATTTATGATAATAACTCTCGGCTTTTGTTTAGGCGAGAGCATATACATCACAGGAGTTCGTTTCAGCCTTTTACTGTATAAAACTTAATGCCAATAGTTGTGTAAAACTTCTCAGGGACTAGTTAACCATGAAGAAGCGAAGTCTCACATGAAGGGTTTGTTATCCCAGAGTGGAAAGAACACAAACACTAGGCAGGTTTGTACAGGCTTGCCAGCGAATGAGTTGAGTATCAGCGATCACTGGTGATCGTCCATGAATGCTGGCAAGTGTTTGTGAACATCAGCAAGAATCAGTGAAAGCCATCTGATACTAACGAACGCTGGTGAGAGTATGCAAAATGCTGGCAAGCGCTCGCGAACGCTAGCAAGAATCAGTGAACGAGATTCTGATAGGCCAGCACTGAATTAAACCTTTACAGCTTGACCCCGTAGCATACGCTACTCTAGCGTTAGTTAGGAGGATCTCACAAACCCGCCATTGGTACTAAGGGGAGGCGAGGGTCTCGCAAATCCGCCACGGGTACTAAGGCAAAACGAGGGTCTCGCAAACCTGCCATCGGTCCCAAGGCGAAGCATGGGTCACGCAAACCATCCCATGAGTACTTAGGCTAAGCGAGGGTCTCGCAAACTTGCCATGGGTACTAAGGCGAAGCTAGAGTCTTGCGAATCCGCCACGGGTACTCAGGCGAGTCGAGGGTCGCAAACCTGTCAAGGGTACATGTTTAGCAAGGACAGGACATGGACGAATCTAGGTTCCGCTGGAGGAATCCCTAGATGCGGAAACGCCGCCGATGAAGGTAGTCTCTCCCGCGGACGGGAAAGACAACCAACCTCTGTTGCCACTGTCTGCAATTCTCCCTGCAAGAGGGGAGACTAGACAGTGACTGGTGGAGGAACTCCCTTAGAAGGGAAAGATGCTCAACACCTGGTGGAGGTTAACTCTCCCTCGAAAGGAAAAATTATCTAGCACCTGGAGGTGAACCTCAGGGGATTACTCTCTGTTTCCCATCAATGAGCTAAGGTTCTCACTCCTCAAATTGAAAGCCAACATTGAGTGTTGCCCATGAAACATAGCAAAAGCTCGTTTCTGGGTTTACCCCCGAAGGTTTACCAACTAATCACTCCAAGGAGGTCTTGTCAACCTCTGTTCACGCCTGCCCGCCGAAGCAGGGCAAATGCTTGGCGAGTACCTCCTGCTACCTTACCTTGCACGGAGAACCTGTGAGCCCCAAGGAGAGCAGCACTGTGGGAACTTTTTGTTAAGCTTCAGGCCAATAGCTTTTAATCGTAAAACCGGTTAAAAGGTTAGGCAGAAGAGAAAAGACGTCTTTCCTTTACCAAGCCGAATTAAAAAGTGACAGTTAATTGCTAGAGCTGTGAGCGGGGTAGCTAACCTATACCTGTCCACCCCAGCTATCAAGAGGAGGTACAGTAGTTAAACCCTGTCTACAAAAAGCTTCGGATAGTTTCAGCTTCACCGAAATAAATAAGGCACTGTAAAGAGTGGAAGGTTTATATGTTGCGCTGGAACAAACTGCATTTTCTTGTACAGATCAACGTTTTTGGTTTATTGAGTTACTTTTACTATATACCCTATAACTCTAGGAGCAAGAGGAATTTTGACAAAATATTTTGTATATGCATTCTCAATTGCCATACGAAACTCCTGGAATTTTTTCAGTATACAGTGGTACCTCTACATACGAATTTAATTCGTTCCACAACCAACTTCGGATGTAGAAAATGTTCGGATGTAGAAAATGTTCGGATGTAGAAACGAATTTTTCCATAAGAATACATGGTAATTCATTTAATTCGTTCCTCAGCCTAAAAACCCATAATAAATCCTTAATAAATGGCTACACATAATTACACATAACAATAACATAACTGCATAATATGAAAGAAGAATGTAAAAAAGATAATTATAAAGAAATAATAAATAAAAAATGTGTTTTATCGCCACTTTACCTTAGAGACAGGCCAACGCAAGTGTAGGATTTGCTACGCCAGGAGGAGACGGACGATCGGCGAGAAGGTAGACACGGTGTTAACATGTTCTTTAAATAAATACTCTCTCTCTCTCTCTCTCTCTCTTTCTCTCTCTCTCTTGTTCTTCTTCACTGTTAGTGTTAGAGACGTCTATTAATTTTTTCTGAGGGGGGGGGGGAGAGAGAGAGAGAGAGAGAGAGAGAGAGAGAGAGAGAGAGAGAGAGAGAGAGAGAGAGAGAGAGAGAGAGAGAGAGAGGAGAGAGAGAGAGAGAGAATTAAACAAAAATGAGAGATTAAACAAAAATGTGTTGTGTACATATGATTTTTAACAGCGTTAACGAGTTGAAAGACAGTTAAATGTAACTAAAAAAACAATATCAGCGAATCTGAATTCCTTTATTAACTAAAACAAATATTGATACAAACACACTCGTGTGCGTATGCGCAAACACACACACGCACGAGGAGACACAATCGGCGAGGAGGTAGAGATGGTGACTGCGATAACATACCGTAACTTACACTACGGAAATTTTAATCTAACTTAGCTTATTTATTTTTTTTTAATTTTATATTTCATATTTTTTACATTTTTTTCTTTTGATTTTTTATTTTCATCACTTTCAGTGACGAGTTACGGTATGTTATCGCAGTCACCATCTCTACCTCCTCCCCGACCGTCTCTCTTACTGCGTAGCAATTCTTACACCTGTGTGTGTGTTTGTGCATACGCACATGAGTGTTTGTATCAATATTTGTTTTAGTTAATAAAGGAATTCAGATTAGCTGTTATTACTTTCTTGGTTACATTTAATTGTTTTTGAACTCGTTGACGCTGTTAAAAATCATATGTACTCTAAACACATTTTTGTTTAATCTCTCTCTCTCGGAAAAAAAAAAATAATAGACGTATCTAACACTATAACAGCGAAGAAGAACGAGAGAGAGAGAGAGAGAGAGAGAGAGAGAGAGAGAGAGAGAGAGAGAGAGAGAGAGAGAGAGATTTTATTTAAAGAACATGTTAATGCTATGTTTAGAGAGAAACAGAAAAAGAGAGAAGTCTTATTTAAAAGAGCTTGTTAATGCTATCATGGTTTTCTTTGCTTCACTTTTTTCTTTCTTTCTGTTCATCACGCTGGCCCTTCTCACAAATGATCGTTGCCAACAATCTCTTTGTCCTTTATCCCTATCAACAAAAGGCGTTCTATCTCTTCCAGGGTATTGCTAAGATGTCTTGTAATAATGGTGATCCCCTTCGATGGTTATTTGCTTTAATGGCTGCCTTCAGCTTGATGATCCTCGAGATCATAGGCCTATTCCGGCCATATTGTTTAGCCATACAGTATCACTCACATACACACTGCTCTCATGTTTTTCTATAATTTCTTGCTTCAATTCTAATGAAAGAATTGCCTTCTTCCTGTACTGAAACTTAGCTTCTTAGGCACCATGGTTATAGGTAAAATCAAAAAGGAAATGTGAGAAAAGGAAGAAAATAAGCACTGTTAATAACAGACCAAACAGAGGACAACCACACGATACACACAAGAATAGAGAACTGAGCACTCGACACTCAATGGCGTAATGTTTACTTCGTGTGTCGAAATAAAATTCGGGTGTAGAGTCAAAAATTTGCTCGAATTTT
Source organism: Palaemon carinicauda (assembly GCF_036898095.1). NCBI lineage: Eukaryota > Metazoa > Arthropoda > Malacostraca > Decapoda > Palaemonidae > Palaemon > Palaemon carinicauda. Next base: position 102,105,590 of record NC_090730.1, read on the forward strand.
ACTTCGGATGTTGGAAAATTCGGATGTAGATACGTTCGTGTGTAGAGGTTCCACTGTATTGTGTTTTTCTCCCTATACCCCTATATATTGGCTTACTGGCCATCCCCATTAAGAAATATTATCACAATGAGGGACCAGTTAATCTTGTCACCCTTGTTGAATATTTCTATCAACGTAACTTTTTTTTCAAAATATAGTTAAGATACTTTTACAAAACCATGAATATCAAATGATACTTGGGATACTATAAAAAGAAGACAAAGATAGAAATTGTAGTTGAAACTTTTCGAGGAAGTAATGAAAATTACAAGGTAGAGCATAATAAGTATTCCAGTATTGATAATGAAGTCAAAAGAAAAGACAAGAATGATTGAAGAGAATAATTAGACAGAAAAGCAGATGAGGCTGACAAAGCTATGAATTCAGGGAATGGTTATGGTGTAAGAATTGCTCATAGAATTATCAATGAATCTATGTTGGGGCAAAGAAGAAGAAGCATATAACCCTCAAAAACAGAGATGGACTTGTTACAACAACAGAGAACGAAAGGCAACATTGGATGGAACACTTTTAGTGAGATCATGAATTGGAGATACAAAGGGAAAAATTTTATATATATACTGTACTTGAAGCTGAGGAGGACCTTGATGTGCCCATGAATGAATTCAGTGTGCTTGAAGTCGAACCTATCATTATAAAACTTGAGATGGAAAGCCCCTGGATACGATGGAATAACTTCTTACATGATACTAGCTGATAATGAAGTGACCCCCAGAATACTTACACGATTATTTTGTACAATGTGGCAAGAAAAGGCAAAACCTGATGAATAGGAGTTAAGAGTGTTGGTGATGATGGCAAAAAAGGGAGATCTGACTGATTACAATAATTACATAGACATCACCTTTACGCCAGTTGTCATGAAAATATATAGCATGGTTATTCTAAAGAGACTAGAGAGAAAGATTGACGAAAAGTTGAGAGATGAACAAGTAGAATTCCAAAAAGGTATAAGTTGTGCTGACCAAATTTTCTTTTTGAGACATGTTATACAGCAATGTGTAGAATATGGAAAGAATCCTGCGTTATATGGAGTTCCTCTTAGATATGACAAATTTGTAAGTTATTTGTATTCTTGCTAATGATACAAACCTGGAGCTATTTATAGGGATATACCTTCGGCGAAGCAGAAACACAAGCCATGATAATTTTAGCGAGGGGTAATCAGCCCAACCGCTAGTTAGCGGGAGGGATGGGGGGTAGCAGGCTACCCCGCTCACTCACACACCTAGGCTAACCACCCAATTTTCTTTCTGGCAGGACTTCTTGGGGGACAGGGCTGGCGGGCCAATTTGTATACATAGCTAAAGGTTTGTATCGTTAGGAATAATACAAATTACATAAATTTGTCATTTGCTCCAACACTAAATACAAACCCTTCACTATTTATAGTCATGACTTACCTCCTAGGAGGGAGGAAGTCCTCGATAACTGGTTTTTGGCATTCGACCAGGGGTTCTCCCTCCTTCGATATTACACCGTAGGTAGTAGGAACCCTGCCCTAGCTAAAATAGTTGTGATAAGCACAATTAGCGGCCTGTTGAAGCTGTGTGTTTGTGATACTGGTAATGTGGCTGGTCTTAATAATTAGGATCTCGAGTCATAGGAATCTGAGAGTACTGAGACTTAACCCACTTAGGATACACAAGCAAAATGAATCCTACCTGCAGATAGGTGAGGTCAGTTATGTTGGGTACTGTGGTGCTGATTTCCCCAGGAGGGAGAAGGTGAAAAGAAGGAAGCCAGTCATTCTTTACTCATTTACCCCAGACTAACCAGGGTAACCTCAGCCCTCAGCTCTCTGCTACTTGTCCATCAAGAAGATTGAGGTGTTTTGGACCATTGTTGTGCAGCCACCACAGGACCAATGGAAAACGTATCCATGTTTCTGTGGGTTACATCTTGCAGGTAGTGGGCTGTAAAGGTCATCTGACGCATTGTAGTGGTTTGCGGAATGTAGCCAGACATAGCATGCAGACAGCCTAGTGTCCAAATGCTGACCACACCCCGTTTCACTACACAAAAGAAAAACGGTGGAATACCCAGAAATTTGAGCAGAAGGTAAACAGTCAAAGGGCACCACTAATGGATTTAATACTGGGCAAGGGGACCCAACTAGAACTTCAGATGCCTAAAATTATTCTAGAGTTATACCGTCTCACTTATTATTGGTACATCGTACTGAGTTCTAAATAAACCAAGCAATAATCTTTCCAGGTGATTTTTCTTTATTTAATTATTTGAACATTACAAACATTAGGAGAGCAAAAGAAGACATTAAAAGGAAAAATGAAAGGCAGGAAAAAAAACTAACATTAAAAGCAATAATGAAAGGCTGGAACGTGAACATCCTATGAGAGGAAGTGTATCTAAAGACTATTAAAAAAAGATATTTATTTAAAAAAATAAAACAAATAACTAGGTTGATGAAAACTAATATCCCTCTTCACTTCAGTGCTACACTTACTAAACTAAAAGAATGAATTGACAAAAAGGAAAAAAAAAACCTTGACAAGTTCGACACTCCCACACAAATACAGTCATCAAGAACAGGTTATTCAGTAAGCCACACATTTAGTGAAAAACATCACTCACAAAAGTTCAACAAAGTTTACTATATTTCTAAAGCTAATTAGTTTATATGTGTGTGCAGCATAGAATTTTCCTGCTCCCCCTACAAACTTACGGGAAAAATTAACAGATTCTCCACGAGCATTATTTCATCAGAGCCATGCCAATTCCCAATAATATTAAGTTTCGTCAAATTTACTCAACCTTTGGATTTTCTTTCATTCTCTATGGTTATGGTGCACTTTCCTTTTGCCAACACATACAGCGAATAGTCTGGCCTATTCTTTACAGATTTTCTTCTGTCCTCATACACCTGACAACACTGAGATTACCAAATAATTTTTCTTCACCCAAGGGGTTAACTACAGCACTGTAATTGTTCCGTGGCTACTTTCCTCTTGGTAAGGGTAGAAGAGACTCTTTAGCTATGGTAAGCAGCTCTTCTAGGAGAAGGATACTCCAAAATCAAACCATTGTTCTCTAGTCTTGGGTAATGCCATAGCCTTTGTAGCATGGTCTTCCACGGTCTTGGGTTAGAGTCTTCTTGCTTGAGGGTACACTCGAGCAAACTATTATATCTAATTTTGCTTCCTCTTGTTTTTGTTAAAGTTTTTATAGTTTATATAGGAAATATTTATTTTAGTGTTGTTGCTGTTCTTGAAATATTTACTTTTTCCTTCTTTCCCTTCCTTACTGGGCTATTTTCCCTGTTGGGGCACCTGGGCTTATAACATCCTGCTTTTCCAATTAGGGTTGAAGCTTAGCAAATAATAATAATAATAATAATAATAATAATAATAATAAAAATAATAATAATAATGACAGTTAAATTATCTGCATATCATATCACATGGCTTTCAAAAGCAATTGTACTTTTATCTTTTTGTTTTTAGTATACAGAACAACACAGACACTCTACATAAGCTAAGTCACTCTGAGATTTGCACATTACAAACTACACTCATATAGGCAAAGTATAGGTCTCTTGATTGTGTTTACTAGTGTTTTAGAAAGTGCAACTTGAATGGATTTTTGGGAAGTAATGACTGGATATAGGAACTTTAGCTACTTTGGGTTTTTTGGGTCTCAAATTTCACAAACAGGTAACTAAGGAAACCAAATGGTGCACTATGTTATTCTCTACTTCATCAAATAAGGATAGCATGGGATTAACAAGACTCTTTTGAGCCTCTAAAACATAGTTTCCCTTTTTGGTGTTGAAGTTATATATGAGGAGCATTTCACTTCTTTACCACAACGCATCTGTCCCTGTGTGGAACGTTCCACTAAACACATTCCCGAATCCTGTCCATTACAACTGTTAACTGAATATTGTGACTTCTCATCGTGTTTAAGATGCTCGACACTTTATGAACAGGGTGATTCTTTTTGGCCTAAGCTTTTTTCTTTACTGTTCATATTGGCGATCTATTTCTGTCCTTCCAGCATTACACACATTTTCCTTACCCTACAGTTCAGGTCTTTTTTTTTTTTATAAATCTACTTGATAATAACAGGCCATTGACACTTGACTTTTCTAAATTTATATCTTAACATTTATCTTTAAACTTTAAAGCCATACTGGGCATAGGGATTTGTTACCAGTCCCTGATAATAAAATAAAGAAAAAAAAATTGAGAATGAGGGACTGGAACTAAACAAATTTCGGTACAAATAAATATTCAATGAAAACATGATATTTTCATAATAAAATAAATTTTTTAATATACTTACCCGCTGGTTATATAATGGCCAAGTCCCTGGACGCCCCGGTAGGAAATTCAAAATCTCTTGCGCATCTAGCGCAGATATGCCAGGTGTACCCCAGCGCCCTCGCGGTACCACAGGTAGAACTATCCCCAACCAATTCAGATTTTCCATGCCCCATGGTCTCTAGAGGGGAGGAGGGTGGGTCTAAAACTTATATAACCAGCGGGTAAGTATATTCAAAAATTTATTTTATTATGAAAATATCATCTTTAAATATAAAACTTACCCGCTGGTTATATAATGGCTGATTGACACCCATTGGTGGCGGGACAGAGACAGCTGTATAATTGGAAATTCACTTAAGAGTTACATAACCAACTTAAGCAGTTCTAACCTGATAAGGAAGCTGACAGCAATGCTCTGCCTCATTTTGTCTGCTATCCTTAGGAGATCCAGTGATCCACTCGGGGCTGATGATCTCTAGGAGCTGTCAAACGGTACAACCACTTATAACATGACAGGACCTCAACTAATACCCTTGTTCCGGGCACTCTCTAGGAACAAAATGACCACCTGACTAAGTCAAAGATTGCAGAAGATTGCCAAGCAATCTTCACATACAATCATAAAAATATATATAACAGTTCCAAGAGAAGAACAGGGGTACTAGGAATTTAGGAAAATGTAGTGGAGAATGTTTCACCTACTACTGCACTCGTTGTTGCAAGTGATCCAAAACGTAGACGTCTTCATAAAAAGACTGGACACGGTAAAAGTAATGCAAGGCGAATACAGGATTACCGCTTCACAAGGCTGTATATGCGATGCTTTGCAGAGAACAGTTTAGTTTAAAAGTTATAGAAGTTTCTACAGCTCTAACTTCGTGAGTCTTTACTCTTACAACATCTAACGATCTGTCACCCAACCGTGCGGAAGAACCTTTGTAATCAAGGTCCTTACGAGATGATATAATGTTTTAGACATGGATAGCGCAGGCCTCTTGACCGTGCACCCAAGAGTTATGAATACACTCTTAACTTCTTTGTTCTTGTCCCAATAAAACTTCATTGTTTTAATCGGGCAAAAAAACTCTTCTCAGCCCATCCCAAACCAAATTCGAGAGAATAGTGATGCCGAAAAATTTAGGCTATGGATGAGAAAGATGTTTGTTAATGAGCAAGAATCCAGGTTGCAAGGTACCTATGGCTTAACCAATGTGCAGCCCGTGTTCTTCCTAAAAGAGTGAACTTCACTGACTCTCAACTATGGTAGACTTACTCAGAAAGCCTCCAAAGTTAGGCCTTAAAAAGAAACCAAGGGTAAAGGGTCGGATCTGTCACTACCGCGAAACTCCAGAAACGAACCCTAAATTCCAGGCTGGCGCATCTTGCTGATGCCTCCAAGTCCTCTCAAATGAACTGAGAAGACCTATAAGGTTTCTATTTGATAGATCCAAACTTCTGCGTCTGTGGACAGATGCCCGCATACTCCTGTACCCTTTGATGGCCGAGGAGGAAAGAAAATGGGTTTTCTTCTAAGGTCTAAGAAAAAATATACCACTTGTGTCAGAGTTACCTAATGAAGAGCCGGCTCTAGCTCTACACCACTCCATAAAACACTCTAATTGGGTTGGAAAACCTTGAGGCAAATGTCCTTTGTACAAGCGAAAGCCTCAGCTGTCTCCTTCAAACAACCCTCTAGATCTTAGGGGTTTTCCGAAATACTGGAGGCAGCTAGGCCTAAAGCTTGAAGGTTTAACATAAACATTCATGATCCTGACACGGGGAAAAGGACTAAAGACATGCTTCCAGCATGCACCCAGCATGGTCCCAGCATGTGTCCAGTATGGTTCCAGCATGCTGGCTACACCCAACATGCCAAGAGAGAGAAGAGGGATCCAGAACCGCCTCCCAAAACTTGTCCATATCGGTCGCAAGAAACCGATATTAAAGCTAGGCTTGTTGAAAAGAAGCATCAACAACGTCAACCTCATGCTGTGAGGTTAAGACCTGATCGTGTGTAATCAGCGAGTGTTCAACAAACTTAAAGCCAAAGCTTGACACGAGGGAGCGTTAGCTGCGAAGCCAGAGAGACACGAAGGAGAAGGAGAGACAATAGTCTGTTTATAGTGCTGTGAGAAAGACTTGACTGTAAGCGTCTAGCATGCGACCATAATGTCGCATGTGCTTGCATTGCCGTAAGGTGTCAGCGTGCCATATGCGTTCACCTTGTCGTGTGGAAACAGGGCTGTGTGTGAGCCCCGCTTGCTGTAAATCTACAGCGTGCTACGAGGAGCCGACAGCATCTCGACCGGTCATTCACGGAAAGACGGAACTGATTGCCGAGAGTTGTCCCGTGTAGGATGCGTCCGCATGAGTGAGAATCACGCGTCCCGCAGGCCGTGAAAATGGGACAACTCGTTGAAAGGATCAACTTAGGCTGTCAGCGTTCAACATACGACCAGACTGGCGTCTGCGTCTGTGACTGCGTGAGGGAGAGACCAGAACCTGCGTCTGTGTCTGCGTGATGTCTGCCGTAAGAGAGAGACCAGACTTCTACAAGCACCCACTCTAACGTTTCTCGTAACACGAGCATATCTCTGCGAGGAAGCGTTACTAAGCATAGGAGAACTATACCTCCTGACACTGGCCGGAAAACCATTTCTTTGATCTCTGGTAGTCCTTAGACTCTTTAGGAGAAAATTTTTTCCCCCCGAGAATCGTAAACGCTAAACACAGATGAAATAGACCTCTATTTGCTCAGACCAAATCTACACTCGCGGGGTAGCGAGTGCGCCAACCCAAGCATGGGTGAAGGCCGGGAGTATTCATCAACCGTAGTCCTGAGAGTGACCTGGGAGAGTCCCTATGACATTTCAAGCACGCCTTGTGCGCGAACTGAACGTATCCAATCCTGTGAGATACCGTCAACAGTAGTCACTGGACCTCAGAAGAAAGTAATAGAGGGGAGGGAAAGAAGTGTGAACAGAAGCAGACTAAGCACCTTTTCCCCCGAAGAACTATGTGTCTTACACGATTCTGGTGCCGACACGTCGCCTTCTTCCGAAAAGAAAAAACTTCCGGCGAACGTTAGATACTGCAGGATAAGAAAACATACGACTCCTGAAAGGTCTAAGACAAATTTATTGGTGACTACCAAGTCTAGGTTTTGCAAACTTCGATGAAGGCAAAGCCTTTCCTCCCTGAAAGTCAGAATCCAGAGTAAGAGCTGGCATTGTATGACTTGTCTAACTTCCGCTTCTATCGCGGAAGAAAAAACACACTCGATTGCTTCCTGTTTAAGCATCAAACACATTTGCTGCGAAGGAAAATTCTGTTCCAGTGCATACATGACGGGTAACTTCCTAGTCTGGAAGACAGGGAAAACGTAGACAGTCATTCTCGTCAGGGATCTGCATTCTAATATGCAGAAAACAGTTACAAGATCCATGACACCATAGCGATGACGAACTAATCGCTTCTAGACATTCCAACTTCGTCATTCCAAAGTGGAGAAAGAACGTCTTGGACTGCAACAACAATATCGCTCGGCGGAACAGACGTTTAATGCACAAGGTCCGCGAAGAACCTCAGCCTACCGACCTTCCTTATCCCAAGGGTTGGAACGTAAGGAAGAGATATAGGACTAGGGGCAAGGTGAACACGAACAAACACCTCATCCAGAGCAATGCGCTATGTTTACGAGTCACTAACAAGAGTGATTTAAAAGCATAATACTGTACCTTAAATCATAAAAGATCTGCCCATGGTGGGAGATATACTTTTACGTTCTATTCTCATAAAAGGCCTTAATGCCCTTTCTGTTGTTGCAGCTGCAAGCGCTGTATCAATCTCTATAGTAAGGTTCGTTATTTTCCTGAGAATGATTTAATATTAATTTATTAATTTATTTTACCATTAATTTACTAGGCCAACATTCCCTAAAGGAGCCCTTTGGGTTAAACCATCTTGGTTTCCCAACTAAGGTTGTAGCTGGCCTGTAATAATAATAAAATAACTAGACACACCATCAACTCAACTAGCGAAAACTCTGAAGTCGGAACGAGGAGCAGCAGGTAAAAAATATGAGGGAAACTCTTTTAGAAAAATTCTCATGAGTTTCTGAAAGTTATTCCCTTCCTTTTACAATCTCTATCCTAGGAAGAGAAGTCTTGATTCTTAGGAATCCACTCCTTATGATTCTGAATTCAGACCTCAATACTTAGAGGTTTTAATTCTAGTTCTCACAACCAAGAGTTAGAGCCGGCCTTGGTCCGAGAATATAAAATCTTTCTAGTTAAGATTTATTTCTAAATAGAGCACCTGGAGCAACAATAACTTAACACTAGACGTTCATGGTCAGGTAGACATCAAAGTCTATTGTCATAGGTAGCGAAGCGTCCACCCGGACGCTGAAGCGTCCACACAGATGCTGAAGCCCCCACACTAGCGCTGAAGCGTCCACACAGATGCTGAAGCCCCCACACTGGCGCTGAAGCGTCCACACAGCCGCTGAAGCGTCCACACTGACGCTAAAGCGCCCATACTGACGTTGAAGTGTCCATACTGACACTGAAAACATCCACACTGACATTGAAAACATCCACACTGACGCTGAAGCGTCCACACCGACGCTGAAGCGTCCACACCTACGCTGAAGCGTCCACACTGACATGGCGCTTCGCTCCATTCCGTCGACGTTCCGTTTCCGTTGCCGCACCGTTCCGATGACGCTACGCCGGCTCTGCTGCCTGGAGAATGTCGGAGCGTCTGTATAGACTGATACTAGGTGTTATGAGCAGTAGGTTTGCGTTGAGCAGGTAATCGAAGTAAAGCATCAACTTTCCCCCACCATTGAACATTGCGGTTGGTAGGCCGCCTGTGCGACAACAAGACCTCACCGTTAAAGACACGACGCCTGTGCGACCGTGTCAAAAACCGGAATCGAGACATCCAACCGCACTGTTAACGGCAGGCTGAAAAGACTGCATAAACGAAGATAGATGCTGTTTCATGCCTAACTACAAAGATCAAGGATCAACCTTAGGCGAAACGTATTCAGCATTAACTGCGTCGAACCATAGCGCTTGCCACTGTCGAGAGACGACACCCATCAGGTGGCGGTGGCGGCATTGCGTCTGCGCCGCATGAAACATAACACACGCAGAGCGAATCTAATTTTGTTTTCAGCTTAGCGCCTTTGAAAACACTAATACCTCGCTTTATCTATCGCGAGGGTGAGCGTTCAGGTGATCGACAGAAAACGCTCGAGAGGACTTCAGTTTGGGTCTTAAAAGACTGTAACGCCTGGTTACCCTCTCGATTCCTTTCGCCGTTTGACTCAACTTCTCCCCTGGGTCCGGGAGCTCGACAGAGGTCTAAGGCTAGAATAACGACAGGTCCGAATAGAAGCACTCTCCACTAAATAAAATTCACTGCACAATTTATCACTAAAAAATTTGCACTTTACTCTTTGGCACAACGATAGTTTCATAATTACCTGAAAACCAAAGAATACACTCTCTCAAAGGAAACGAACTCCGTAGGGAGAGACTGATAATTCTGTTACTGGACAGTTGTTTGAATGGGAATACAAAAGTACCGAATCCCATATAAATGTAACAAAATATTAAATATTACCTTAGTAGGTATAATATTTATAAAATAAAATAAACCCTTAAATTAAGGAATTCCAATACGAGATGAATCATCACTCGTATTATTTGGAACATTTACATTTAATATAAAAACGATCTTAGTATTCCACTACGGAAACAACGATAAATAGAATCGTGCACTACATCGATTCGTAAAAACATTAAGTGAAAATTAACTTCCTTTAATTTCTGACTAAGGAAAAATACTGACAGGAACAATTAATTTTGAAATAAAAAAGTTCCTTTTATATAGTACAACTAAAAAACTTGAGAATAAGAAGAATGTACTATTCATAAAAATCTCTACGAAATATCGTAATATTGTAAAAATACTGATAACTGCGTAACAACTGAACGCTAGTTAATCTTGAAAACTAATAAAAGGATAAAATTTTCTTAGATTAATAATCCTTTAATTAAATTTATAACTTTATATTTCAAAAGAAAGTATTCACTTATAATCTTTGTAAAAGCAAGTCGGACATATAGCCTACGTATAAGGCTGTGACGTCATCAATGGACGAGATGTTTACCTTTCGTCCTATGCTTTCGTGAGGTTTAAAAAAGGGCAATAAACCTTTTAATCTTACCTATTAAGTTATAAATACATGATCACATTTTAAAAAAAGAAAAAAGGGCGAAAGCCCAAACTCAAAAAACGTTAATACATCACCAAATAACGTCCAAACAAGAGTAAAAAGCGAGAAAGAATTTCCAATTAAACCGACGGCCACGCCGGCAGGGAAAAATCTGAATTGGTTGGGGATAGTTCTACCTGTGGTACCGCGAGGGCACTGGGGTATCTGTGCTAGATGCGCAAGAGATTTTGAATTTCCTGCCGGAGCGTCTAGCGACTTGGCCATTATATAACCAGCGGGTAAGTTTTATATTTAAAAAAAACATTGAACAGATACAAGCTAAGCATTAAAAATAAAAAATAAGAAATAAAGCTGGAAATAATTTGTATTTTTCCTAGACCTCTTTTTTCAGTTTCCACAAGCCTACTTGTAGTACCTGCGCCACAAAGTAGTTTTTCTTGAATGCCGGGGACGTTGCAATGCCCCTGATGTCATGAGTTCTTGGTCGCTTGTGTAGAGAAGGGTCAGGATTGAGTGCAAAGTCAATGACCTTGCAGATCCAAGAAGATATTGCATTTCTTGTGACCCTCCTCTTGACCTTCCCCATGCTAAGAAACAGTGCTGACACACAGAGGCAAGCTGCCGCTGTTCCTTTAAGGTAATACCTCAGACTCCTCACTGGGCAAAGTACCAGTTGGTCTGGATCTTCAGTTACAGAAAGGAGACTCTCTCTCTGGAATGGGCCGAACCTAGGATCTGACACACACAGATTTTGAGTCTTAACAATGAACTCATGGTCGAAGCTAAGTATTACTTCTCCCCATCTTTGAGTTCCCAGTAGATGTCGTAAGATAGACCATGCAACTCACTGACTCTCTTGGCCAAAGTCAAAATGAATAGGAACACCGTCTTCAGGATAAGGTGGCGATCTGTTGCCTGGCGTAATAGTTCATATGGGGGACCCTTCAGACACTGAGGGATTCGAACCACGCTTCAAGGAGGAGGTCTAACTTCCGACTGGGGACAAGTAATCTCATAAGTTCGTATGAGCAAGGAAAGTTCCAGAGGAGGAAATATCAACTCCTTTCAGTTTAAAGGCGAGACTCAAGTCTGCGCGGTAGCCTTCAACTGCTGAAACAGAGAAGCATTTCTTCCTGATGATGTACAAGGAACTCCGTTATTGCTGGAATAAAGGCATCGAGGAAAGTGATACCCCTTCCACAACACCAGCTACAGCTTACTTCATCTGGTAGACTGACGCTGAAGAGTATCTGAGGTGTCCAGCCATTCTTTTCATACCTCGGTGCAAAAACCCTTTCTGAGAGAGGTGCTGGACACTCAAAGCGAAGCTACAGGTTTGTGAAAGATGTTGTCATGTGGCTGTTTGAGTAGATCGTGTCGTGGAGGGAGCTCCCTCGGAATCTACGTAAGGAGCTGCAGAAGGTCCGGAAACCAGAGCCTTCTGAGCTCCTCCTGGGATCGCAGAAGGAGAGACTCCTGGAGGGAGAGTAGCCAACATCCTAGGGGTACCGCCCAAGGATTGTAAACGAGGAACGATCCCCGTCACAGTCTCCCGCATTATATTGAATAATGCGCTTAGCCATGAGGAGTCTCTAGCTCCCAATGAACTGGGAGGGGGATCCTTTAAACAGCAAGGAGCCCTGGGTTTAGGAACATGGGAAGGTTTCTTAAACTTTTCCTGCAGGGAGGGTAGGCACTGACCTACCCTTTGAGAGAGATACTGGGCATTGGGACCTGAGAGCATCAAAGTGCTCCGGAGCTTCGCCAAGTATTTTGCCCTGAACCCAGTCTGAAGGGTACCAATCCCTTGGGAGGATCAGAACAGGCAGTCGCGAAAACCGCTACAAAGGCAAATAACAAGGAGGAAAGCGGCAAGGTGGCGAAGGCTGTCTCGGGGCAGGTGGAAGCTCATGAGATTGGCGAGACTGATGGAAGTGTTGCCTAGTGAGAGGGTTTCCCTGGGCAGGAATACCGTCTCTCATAACCAAGAAAGGTGACGTGTCCTCGTACAAAGACAAGGGGGGAGCAGTTGGCAAGGCCAGATTGCTGGCGCAAAGCGACCAGAAGGAAAGTGACAGAGTAGGTCTCGTGAGGACAACATTTTGCAATATACTGGTCCGTCTCGCGACACTACTCTATCACATGACGTAGTTCTGCAACGCGACGACGCAGCAAAAAACGAAAAGGGACCAGTAGAGCGTGAAAGCCCTGGGTTGCACGTTCCTGACGAGAACCAGGAGGTTCTAAGTCACAGAATCCCAAAGGATCATTGTAACCTGAAAGACCCTGGTCACGACAGCCCACAGGCTCCATGGTACGAGAACCCGAAGGTTCTGTGTTAAGAGACCAAGAAAGATCATCGTGTCAGGAACCCAAAGGTCCCCGATCGCAAGAGCTCGAAGACTTAACGTAACGAGAGCCCAGAGGCTTGAGGTCACGCAAGCCAAAAGGCTCAGCGAGACGAGGACCCAAAGGTCACAGGTCACGAGACCCCAAAGGCTCAAAGTAACGAGAGCCCAGAAGCTTGCGATCACGCAAGCCTGAAGCGAGATCATCATGAGAACCTGAAGGAACTACATGACCTGAACCTTAAGGTCCAAAAAGACACATCCTTACCACTGGGTTAGTAGCACACCCGGGATGACGAGGGGTAAACAACTCCACCTGACGAACCCCTGGAGGGGAACGTCTAGCAAAAACCTCCGAAGGGCGAGACTGCTGAGGGCCAAAAAGCTCGGAAGCTTCCTCTCTCAGGAGAGATATGTTCTCCCAGAAGAGAACATTGCCTAAGACTATGCTCTACCCCTGCCCTAGTTGGAGGAACATAGGCGCAAGTCATATGTTGGTCATATGCGGTTCTCTCTTGCAAACAAGAGAGATGTTCCCCCGGAAGGGAAACTTGCCTAGGACTTAGCTCCTTAACCGGCCCTGGTGGTAAAGCAACGTCTTCAGCGTCGGTCACGGGTGACCAGAAGGCAGACCGGCGGGCAGCAGTGACTGCACCCACAGGGGAGTGCTCCACTTCCGAAATAGGAGGAGTATGCCTCTGCTCAAGCCATAACTGAAGGAGTACAAAGAGAACTTCCTTCGAAGGGATTCCATCAACGCCCAGTGAAGGCCAAAACCCCAACAAGGTGGAAATAGAGAACTCCCTGGAGGAATGGGTGGGACGAAATTGCTAAGAAAACAGTACTGCCCCTTGATCTACAAGGTTGACCTGGAGTAACCAGGGCTGCACTACTACTTGGCCATTCCCCAGAGAGGATTGGCGGAGGAGCAGCTTCAGGAAGAGATTGGGGGATTAAACAAGAAGTCTGCGATTTCTTTGAATTCATGAAAGGCCCCGAAGGTGAAGAATTTCATTTGGACTTGTTTTTCCTTCGTCCGAACCTCTACCACAGGGAGGTAGCCCACTCCCGACACTCCTTAAGGTGTTGTCCCGGTGACACCGACGACCCCAGTAAACCAGAAACAGCAGGTGGGGGTCCATCTCTCGGGCAGAGATGAAGGTACCGCAGAAGTGGCTTTCAGGACCAGGACAGGTATGCATAGGACTATCAAGCAGAATACCAAACACACGTGCTGGCAAACATTGAATGACAAGTAAGCGAATGTCAAGTTGACAAATTTAGAAGCAATTTGAATTTTTCTTAATGATACAAACCAGTAACTATTCATAGGGGTACAGTATTGCTTTCAGCAAAGCTGAAAAACGAGCCATTAGACTTTTAGTAATTGCTAACTACCCATCCCGCTAGTTAGCGGGAGGTGGGGGGGGGGCTAGCTATCCCTCTCAGTCACACACCTGTGACTGTGCTTCACTTTGCTTAGAGGTAGGACTTCGAAGGGGTCAGGAATGACGAGTGAGTTTGTATAAATAGCTACAAGTTTGTATTGTTAGGAAAAATACAAATTACTTCCAAATTTGTCATTTGTTCCGTAACTGGAATACAAACCTACGCTATTTATAGGGGTTGACTTACCCATTAGGAGGGTGGACGTCCCTGCCAATCTGGATTTTTGGGTTTTACCTAGGGATTCCCATTTATGTGAGTTAGCATATAAGAAGAAACCCTACACCTCACTAAAACCTTGCTATGCATGGTCTGAGGCCTACATAAGGTTGCGTGTCTGTGATACTATGAACGTGGCTGTCAAGGTTAGAGTTCTTCCTAGTTATAGGAATCATTCGAGGTCACCAAGACATTCCCAATACCACCTCGCTAGGGTATGGGGACTTGAAGGTATTGACACAATACCAGGTTACACAAGGAAACAATGGTTGGCCTGCAGTTGATTGAGGTCAGCGGGAAGGAACTGTGGATTTTTGCCTTGGGTCCATAGAAGGCGGGGCAGACTCTTCTAGGTGGATCCTGGGAGTTTCTGACGGATGAGCAGGTGGGATACCTGTCGGGAAGGCTTGCGTGACAGCCCAACTAAGGCTCCTGACCAATAGCTGCACTATCGTAAAGTTCCCCCATCGGGAACGATGAAGAGGGCCTCTGCAAGGAAGTCTCATCCGCTGTTGAAGTTCTCGAGGAAGGTTGCATTGCTGATGTCTCCTTTCGAGGAAAGGAATCATCCGAGAAGTAGGGTCCTTCGGAACTTTGAACTCCTATGCTTAGATCTCTTGCCTTGTTCCCCTCTCTTCGGCAAACAGGATCTTCTGCGTTTGCGGAGAGGAGAACGACCAAGCGAAGGAGACCGAAGGGGAGAAGACTTACATCTCTGGAGGGAGCTTGGAAGCTCAAGGAGGAGAAGACTTAGAAAGCTTCTCTTTCCACGAAAGGCGTTGTTCATTAGAGTGGTTTCGTTCTGGCGAACGTTGGCTATGATCAGGGGCTGGTTCCGGAGGTCGCTGTATTTTGGCCAAGCGATCGACAAGCTGGCGAACGACGGGCAGCGCGAGGTTGGTGTCGTTTGCCTTCGGCACTTTGAGAACAGCGAGTCATTGGTGAACGATGAGAAGGTGCCCGTCGAGCAGATAAAGATTGCTAACGAGCTGGTGAGTGGAGGGATGCTGGCAATCGAAGAGTTGGCGATCAGCGAGTAGGTGATTGGCACGCTGACGATCGGTGACCTGGGGAAGGGCTGTGACCCTTAGGAGAGTAGTAAACCGCTGGAGAGGATCGCAAACGAACCACCATCGACAAACGACGAGCAACGCCCAGTAGACATGTCTGTGATGGAAGATCGACCGGATGGCTGGAACCAGCTGGCGAGCCACGAACCAGAGTTCGTCAAAAAAGATGGCGAGGAGAGATGGTCTGTTGAGCTCAGATAGGCTGGCGAACAACGAGACAGCGGAGAGTCGGTAGGTACGGGTGAAGGTTGGGAACCAGGAGGGGTAATAAGTGCCAAGGGTAACTCTCCTGCATTACCCCAGTCGTCGATGGAGAGTGCTGTGATAGGTTACCAGAAGGAAAACTGCGTTGAACTCCTTCAACTCTACACAGGAGGACTACCT
The DNA here is from genome assembly GCF_036898095.1 of Palaemon carinicauda. NCBI lineage: Eukaryota > Metazoa > Arthropoda > Malacostraca > Decapoda > Palaemonidae > Palaemon > Palaemon carinicauda. Next base: position 102,121,653 of record NC_090730.1, read on the forward strand.
GAGTAGCATAAGCCTAAGAGAGAGGTGAAAGGACGATCTGTGTCGTCCAGATGAGAGCACTCTCCAAAGAGAAACTCTCAGTAGCTCCTTCAACTCTACGTGGGAGTAATGAGGAGAGAAGATGATCTTGAGCTGGCTTAGTGATGAGCAGGTGCTGGCAAACATTGAACGACAAGTAAGCGAATGTCAAGTAGACGAACGGACAGCTGTCGCCTGTCAAAAATGGCGAAAGATGAATCGTCAAATGCCGATTGGTGATCGATGCAATTTGTAAGAAGCTGGAGATCGTCTAGCCATTGAATCAGCAATTAGCGAGTTGATGAATCAAAAATCTGGTGAGCCGCAAGCAGGCAATCGGCATGGCGATCAGCGATTTCTGAACTTGAGATCGGCGATCATTGACCTTGCAAACAGCGAGCTGGCAATGGCGAGCTGGTGGCAATAAACAATCAGTTAGTTGAAGAGGCGCAACATGCTTAGACGATTGTCAAATTGGCGATCAGCAAGCTAGAAATCGGCGAACTGGCGATTAGTGGAATCAGCGATCGTCGAGACAAGTTCGACGATCGGAGAAAGACGAGCTAGTAATTGGAGAGCTAAAAATTGGCAATCGGCGTGCTAAAAAGCGCCGATCGGCAAGCTAGCAATTAGAGATAGGCGGGCTGGCGATCGGCTAGCTGATGATTGGCAATCGGCGAGACTAGAGGTCGACAATAGCAAATAGACTAGCTAGCAATCGGCGATTGACAAGCTAACGATTGGCGATCGGCGAGCTGTGGTAGGTTGGCACGTAGCAAGACGGTGAGCAGGATACTAACGAGCAGGTGATCGCTGAGCAGGAGATTGGGGAGCAGCTGGAGTACAGTGGGGTCTATGACCACGGTGACAAACCCCCGAAGGGGCAAGAGAATCTGCAAGCTGATCAGCAGCAGCAGGCCTCTGAAGAAGTCTCTTTATGAGTGGCCTATCTTGCAAATGAGAGAGGCAATCATTCATAGGAGAGACTTGCCTCAGACTCTGCTTCGCCCCCGATGGAAAAGTTGAGTCAGCATGGGAGTGGGGTGCACTCTTTGGCGAAGAAACTGCAACAGCAATCGGCGTCAATTTGACGAGATATAGAAGATGAAGGGAAGTTCTCCCTCAGAAGGGAGGACAACCCAACATCTGGGGAGGATAACTCTCCCTTGGGGCAGTGTTCTTTGCTTCCCATTAACAAGCCTTGTTAATGTTAAAGGTCTGCATTGAGCGCTACCTGAGAAAATGTAGCCGGAGCAAGTGCCTCAAGGTTAGAGTGCTGATCAAGAGCTGCCACAAGTGCAGGAGGACAGGAAAGTGACGATGCAGTGACAGTAGATTCCACAGGAACGAATGGCACTGCACTTCTACGTCGGCTATCTTAGCCAAACGAAGAAGTATGGCATGGCTAACCGAGGAAAAATAATAAAAAATTATGCAAAAAAAATTCCCTCTAGAGGAGCACCTAATCCATGGACGGGAGAGATGTACCCCAGGAGAATAGATAAATTTAGGACTGCGCACTCCCTTCCACGACCGAATCGACGGGAGGAGATCGGCAGCGTAAAGATCTGCAACAAAACAAGAATTACAATTTATTAATTCAGCTGATAAAACAAACTACTCGGGAGAACCACTCAACCCTCCAGCGGGAAGGGGGTTCCCCAAGAGGGTGCGGACAAGCTAAGGTTATGCGCACCTTCCACCGGGAAGTGGAGTCGAAGCTGAAAAGTTAAATAACAAACAGTTATTATTTCACTTAATGAAAAAAACATTCGGAAGCGTAACCTAACCAGCGAACAGGAAAGGTGTACCCCCCGTAGAGTATCGCCGGCAGCGCCAATGAAAAAGAGCAAGACCGAAGTCAAGCTCTGTGAAGGCCGCAAGCAGATTCCCCCTAAGAAAACATAGAGTGGAGAGCCATGATAACAGCGAAAAGAGGAGAATCCAGATGATGACGACTGCTCTACGGCGGCGGCCGAGTAACTTGGAGAATCACCCACCTATGGGATGACTGTTGTCAAAGGAAGGAAGGTCGTAAGGGAATGTTCTCTGCCCTTGAGAACCTGCCATAGTATGCTGTCAGACAAACAACAACAGTCACTGAAATGAAAGCTTAAAAAATACATAAAAATATTCAGAATGATTTCATATATACTGAAAAATAAAAAGAAAAGATTAAAAAGTAAAAAGGCCAGTCAATTGGAGGGGAGACACACGTTGTCTCTCTCCCCGAGCCAAAAGTAACGTGAAGCACAGTAACAGGTGTGCGAGTGAGAGGGGTACCTAGCTACTCCCCCTATTCCCCGTTAACTAGCTAGATGGGTAGTTAACCCTTGCTAAAAGTCTAATGGCTTATCTTTCAGCTTTACCAATAGTAATACCCCTACAAATAGCATAGGTTTGTATTCATGTATTATTTAAATGGTTGAATGGTACGTCTTGGCGGAAGGGAGCAGCAGTATGACCGTCCTCTACCGAGCCAGAAAGAAAGTGGGTGCTCAGCACAGGTGTGTGAGTGAGCGGGGTAGCCCGCTACCCCCACACATCCCCCTAACTAGCAGTTGGGGGTGGTTATTCCTCGCTAGAATTATCATAGCTCGTCTTGAAGCTTCGACGAAAGTATATCCCTATAAATAGTGAGGGGTTGGCACTCGGGGTGTCGGAACCTATGTAAATTTAATTAAGTCTGTTCATGAGCATAGCAAGGGTAAAGTTAATGTTAACAGAGTCCTATCAAATGAATTTCCAGGGTAAAGTGGAGTACTCCAAGGGAATGTGTTATCACCTAAGT
>NC_090730.1:102129461-102131961 GCF_036898095.1 Palaemon carinicauda
TAGGGTGTCACAAGATGAACTCTTATTTCAGCATGGAAGAAATTGTGGCCAGCTTCCGTCACTGAGAAGGACTTTGAAGAGTTCGATATGACAGACCCTTATGACCCCGAACCTATTGTGATGGATGAAATCGTGTCTCTTGGAAAGTCCATGGGGCTGGAGGTAGACAAGGCAGACGTGAACGACCTTGTCAAGGTACATCAGGAAGAGGTCACGACACAGGAATTGATAGAACTCCAGGAGATGCAACATTCGGAGGTGTTGCAGGAGCTCAGTAGCGAGGAGGTGGTGGAAGACGAGGACCGCCTTTCTACGGCAGAAATCAAAGACAGGTTAGCGAAGTGGCAGGAGTTTTCTAATTTTATGGAAAAGAGGCCCCCGGACAAGTTGGCGAGTGGTCGTGCGTTAGCCTATTGTGACGACACTTGCGTGCGTCATTTTCATAACATTTTGAAGGGGACACAAAAGCAAACATCCCTAGATAGGTTCCTTTTAAAAAGGCCGTCAAAAAGTGAAGGTGAAAGCGAGGCAAAAAGAGCCAAGCCAGAAGAAGCAAACTAAAAAAATGTTCAGTGTAACGTAACATTAACATTTTATTTTTAAGTGTGTACAGGAAGCTAATTTCATTTAAGTTAAATTTAAAGTTGCTAATTTCATTTAAGTTATATTTAAAGTTGCTAATTTCATTTAAGTTAAATTTAAAGTTAAGGATATGTTACGTAGTATAACAAAAGTGTTGCGTACCGAACGTGTTGCCGTCAAGTCTTTCTCCTCCCCGTCCTCTCTCCCTCCTCCTCCGCCGCACACACCGCCGTTAGCCGCTACCATCTGTCTCGAAGGTAAGAACTCCACAATAATGTTACATTTCATTGAGCATCATAACCAGTTCATAGGTATTTGTTATCTTGTTAGCGTAGAATGTGAATTAGAACAATTAATAACGTGTTTTTCCACTGAAATATACCGTTTTTAGGTGTTTTTTCAGAGGGTAGGAACAGATTAATTTATTTTTAGTTATTTTATATGGGATTAATTAACCTGAGAAACGAGCAAATTGACACACGAGCTTGGTCCCAGAACGCATTAAACACGTACCTCAAGGTATTACTGTGTATGTATATATATATATATATATATATATATATATATATATATATATATATATATATATATATATATTTATATATATATATATATATATATATATATATATATATATATATATATATATATATATATAATGTATGTATGTATGTATGTATATATACGTACACACACACACATACACACACATATATATATATATATATATATATATATATATATACACGCACGTATATATATATATATATATATATATATACACGCACGTATATATATATATATATATATATATATATATATATATATATATATATATATATATGTATATATATATATATACGTATATATATATATATATATATATATATATATATATATATATATATATATATATATATATATATATATATATATATATATATATATATATATATATATATATATACAGTGATACCTCTGGATACGAAAGTTTCTGCTTGCGAAAAATTCAGGATGCGAAAAGTGATTCAAAGATTTTTATGCCCCAGGATATGGATAAAATTTCAGGATACGAAAACCTTACGAGATCCCAACTCTTCGCCGAGAGTAATTTTAAAAAGCGGGCGCCGCCTGACTTTGAACTTGGGTAGACTCACTTACAGCCTCCCGCTCACCCATTGGTTATCTCCCTACTCAGACGCTAGCTGACGCCATAAGATCCTGCTTTCCTATTGGTCGGCAACTATCCCAGCTTGCCTACGCACGGGCGTTCATCTCTCTCTCTCTCTTTTCGTTCCGACCGCGGTATCGTTAACAGACATTGTGTGCTTTTGCTTGTTTGACTTAGTGTTAATATACAGTACATTCGTACACCACGTGTTATCGTTAATAAACATTCGTTACTGTGCACTGTACTGTATTAGTGTTTACTATACATAGACTGTATATAACGTTACGTAGTGTATTATATTACGTATTACTGTAGCCATGGGTCCCAAGAATGTTGCCGAAGGAAAGAAGAAGAAGACGATGCTCTCGATGGAGACGAAACTTGAAATTGTTAAAAAGTACGAGTCTGGCATGCATTTAAGTGCGATCGCCAAGGAGTATGGCCGGAATCCATCTACGATAGGCACCATACTGAAGCAGAAGGCAGCCATAAATGCAGCGACACCTTCTAAGGGCGTCACTATTTTCTCCAACAAGAGAACCCACATGCATGACGAGATAGAGAGGCTGCTTCTTGTGTGGATCAAGGACAAAGAGATCTCAAGAGACACCATCACTGAGACTACAATTTTCCAGAAGGCCTCCGCCATTTTCGGTGATCTCGTGCGTGCTCAGGCCGAAGAAGGAGCAGGAGAAGGAACATCCCAGCAGGAACCCCCAGAGTTCAAGGCTTCTCGTGGGTGGTTTG